>NW_006799965.1:0-120238 GCF_000485575.1 Poecilia formosa | reverse complement strand
AGGGACATTTTATACTTGGACATTGCAGTGAAAAAATGGTGAAACTAAATTTCCATACAGCAAAAGCCACTATCTGGTGAAAAAGGTTGTATTTATTGCGGATGCATATGAACACATAGAAAGTCCTTTGGTCCGCTTGTTTAGTCCGAACCAAATGTAGAATTATTATTTTTTTGTTTGTTTGAGGCGGTTTGTTGCCACACGCATTTGCATTTTGGAAGGGAATATAATGTGTAAACAAAGCGACAAAGGTGACAATCATTGGACCCACCAGGCAGCAATGATGAAGACTGGATAGAGCACAGAAGTGCTAGATTCATTTCTGTTGTGCACATTTGTTCTGTCTTTGCAACAGCAATAGCATTTGAATGTCAACAGCAGCTCATTCAATCCATATGAACATCTGATTTTGGAGCAGCGTCACCAAATGCGTTCTGCAAGCTGAATGAGACGAGTCGCTCTGACCCACAACATACTGGCATCAGCATCGCTATGCAGAAAACAGCTGATTATGTATGTCTCACCATCAGAACATAGTAGCATTAGCAACACCAAAGGGCTCACTTTTATTATGATGCCCTGTAAGGGTGGCTTGTGAAGTCCAGATACAAGTTCAATACTTACTGTAAATGGGTTTGGATGGAGGTCAGTCTGTGTTCACACCTGAAGCTAAAGAAACCAGGGTTCATTTGGAAGCGGACCAAATCTACTTCAGAAAGTGGGTCTCAGTCTGGATGTTCGGTCTGTACCAGATTTCAACTGAGTGTGTTCACACCTGCACAAATGGTCTGAAGCAACACGGGGAATAAACTTTGATCTGTTTAATATGGACCAACTGTCTCAGGTGTGAATACACCCAGTCTTGTATACTGAAGTTGAAATTTCAGTTGATTTTTTATTTTGCCTGTATTTGACCAAGAAACTCCCCAAAATTAAAAATCTAATATACAAGATGGACCAGACCTAATATATGTGCAAATAAACCTCTGTCTCAAGGGTATTGATTTAGTCCCTCACTCACATTGTCTTGTCCTTAGTTTGACATTTTTCAAAGAAAAAAAGAAAGTGATTTATCATTGAGAATGTTTTTTTTTTCTTCTACAGAGGACCTAATATATCTAAAACGATTTTAATATTTTTTGTATGCACTTAAGCCAGCTCAAAAACACAGTATACAGTTTTGCTATGTTGCAAGACACCCCACAATTACCATCATTTACAATTATGCACTATGGAAATGTAACACCAATTATCTAGCAGCAGTAAGCAGATGTCAAATTTAGTCAAGCATGATCCTTATTACTGTAATCACGACTAATCAGAAGATCTACAATGTTTTAAAGATTTTCTTTGTATGACTGTGGTCTAGTGACCATATAAAATTATCATTATGGTCATTATATCATTATAGTGTGTTATGGCAAGAACATGGTCCTTTTTTAAACATGAGTAGTGGTGGTGTTTTTTTTTGTTTTGTTTTTTTTTTTTGCCTTTTTAACAAATAGGAAAAAATTTGATGCCAAATCTTAATGACTCCGTTGGTTGCCCACACTGCAACTCCACAACAAGTTTAACAAAATTCAGTCTGTTAATTTATTTGCCCTTTTCTAACAGACGGAAGAGCAGATGGATTAAAAAAATAGATGAAAAATAGACTAATGGTCTTATTTATCCTCCTGATGCACATTTTTGTATAAACATTTCAATTTAACATCTTAAATTGAAGAAAAAATATATACAAACTATACAATTTGAAATGCATATACAAGTCAAATCTGATGTAGTGCTTTAGCCTAACTAACTTTGGCGGTGTGGTAACAAATCCATGAATGATTGCCTTCTTTTTGCAATACATTTTATCTGAAAAATAGCACAAAAAATTACTGTTATTAGCTAGCATAGTTTAAATTATTTATTTGCAGCTCTGAAAATGTATAACATTTCTTTATAGCATATTTATATCCCTTGACCTTTTCAACAAACATCAATGTATTTAATTAGATTTTTTTTCTCCCCCTTTGTGACAGACCAACGTAAAGCAGGGCATAATTGTGAGGTAGAAAAGATAAATAAATCACACATTTAATTTTCCAAATAAGAATCTGAGAAAGTGCCGTCTTTTTTATTTTACCTTCAATAAAATCCAATCGTACCCGTTTCCGTCAGAAGTCATCCAATTAGAAAATACAGCACATCTATGTGTAATTCAAACACATCGCTGTACTGCGAAGGCTTCAGAAGTTTCTTTCTGAACATTAGTGAATAAATAGCATCATTAAAAGCAATCATTAAAACTGACAACTCACAAGTAAGGTGGTGGTGAAGTTTAAAGCTGTGTTAGAGCATGCAAGAGTATTCCCACCTTGTACATTTTCAAAAGAGCGCTGTTCAACTGAGAACAGTGAGGCAGAACTTCAAACCAACCAACGCAATGTCATCTACAAAGATGCAAGTAAGCTGCCTGTGGTAAACCTTGAAGGAGCTGAGAGAATGGACAGCATAACTAACAGTAATCTGCTCTTTATGGAAGAGTGTCAACATTTTGGAGCCATTTCTTTTATATAGCTTACCTACAGTTTGCTATGAAGGGAATAGAGCAAACAGATGTAAGAAGGTGCCACTGTCCAAGGGTAGCTTCAATTCCCGAGAGTTGGTGTCGAGCGTGTTTTTGATGTTTCCTTGGTTAAAAACATTTGAATGAAATGACTGGCTTATTAGCAAGCCTCTGGAGAAATTGATTTCATACTGTGGCGACAATTCAGTCATTAATTCAGCTGCGTTGGAGCAAGGACATGTATAAACCATGCAGAATACTACTCGCTCCTTAAGAGATGCCTTGTCAGATGAAATAAAAATTTTACTTTGTGCCCTACACACAAACGCTACATGTGGTAGAGATTGAATACCCTAACAACATCTCTACCATAAAATAGTGCAGCAGCTGGATTATGTCATGGGAATGCCATTATTTATTAGGGACAAGGTTGGTGGTCAGAGCTGGTGGGGAGATTAATGGAGCTAAAGACAGGCCAATATCTTAAAAAAGCCTGCAAATAGTTAGAACTGGGCCAGACATTTACCTTTCAGTCGAGCCATAACCTTGTATAAAAATGTAACCGGTGCTAGAATGTAGTGTTTTACATGAAAATATATATGTGTAGAATGATCTAGAGCTAAATATTAGGGTCTCATTATATCAGCATCTACAGTGACATCCGCCAATATTTTTTTACATTTGTTTAACATATCGGTACGAGTCTGATCAATAAAACTGGGTCAATAATAACGACCCATTATTACATCCATCTCGTTGCCGTTTGTGTATGTGTATGCATACAAATGGCATTTGTCCAGTCATGTGGCAGTGATGTAGTGAGGGATTATGGGGTGTTTAAAGCAGAAAAGCAAATTAGATGGAGTGGTCACATTTACAGTGTTGAAAGTGCATGGAGACATTATATATAGTACCAGTAATTATTTGCCATATCAGCAATATTAATATCTGATATCAATATTAGTACATCAATGCATCCCTAGAAAGTTTGATTGAGTATTTCTGCTTACAGGTACACTCCAATTTTACCGAGCTTGAACTGTTCTGGAACAAATCAGTACAAATTTAAACAAACTTGCTAAAGTTTGGAGCTATTTCAAGTACTTTACTCTAGTACTTTGTATTAGAGTAAAGGGTGTTAATATTTTTGAAAAGCAGTGCATTACAATTTTGTCTAATGTCAGGGTTAGAGACGAAATTATATATTTCAAATGAATGGCTGTTAAATCCACCAGCCTACTGGGGCTGTTTTATTATTCCATTTTATGTAACCATGGTCCACTGCAAAAATAAAAAAAAACCCCCATAAAAATAGAAAAAAAAAAGAGCAGTGTCCTTTGCCCAGCCAGCTGCCCTCCATAACAACTACACTCTTAGCTACATTTACATCACCACATGACATTTAAATTTTGGTTTCTCCTTCAACTCTCCATTTTGAAAAGAAATGTACAGTAAATAAATTAATAAAATAACATATGAGGGATAAAAAATAAAAAAAAACACCATCTGGCCTAAATCTGATTGGTAGTGTCTCTCTTGGTTTGAAAGTCAGCCTGAAACAGGACGTCCAGCCAGCTGTTTCACTGACAACGCTCTGACATGATTGGAGAGAGTAGTCAGATAGTGCCAGGGAGAACAGAACCAGATTCAGCAAAGAAAAATGAGAACTTCACTAAAAGTGCCAATGTAATGCAGATCATCAAAACATTTTTATCCACTTGAACTTTTTTTTTTTTCCCGTCTGTTTCGACACGCAGCTCGCAGCATAGAACAACTCGACACCACACTCGACACCAGAATCACGCCAACACACAGGCTGAAAACAGTGTGGTGCTGACCAGGGTGCTGAAATATAATTCCCGGATTTTAGTTGTAAGTCACATACAGCAGCTGCAAAAAACTGGAAGACAAATTTCTTATCTGCTCCCTTGAATAAGGAGAGAGAAAAAAAAAACTTATTTCCAGTTAAGTTAGCAGCTCTATGAGTAATAGTACATTTCTAGTTAATCTGACAACCACTGGATGAGTTCACATAAAGTTCAGAATAAATATTGCTGGTCTGAACAAGATTCATCCAACTGGCTTCAGAAACAAAGTTTTCTTACAATACAACCTCAATGTTTTCATTTTGTTTCCTGTGTGAAATGAGCCTTAATAACATAAAACAATTTAAGTACAATTGTTTTTCCTTTCTCATCAACCTGTATCAGATCAAAAAAATGATGAGTAAATTGCTTTCACTGTTAAAAACAAAAACATATCTGCCACATTGGTTCTCACTTTAAGGTTTAGTTTAGTTTCTTCCCCTTGGTGTAGTGGAGAGAAATTCATATTTTGATGTGGTGTTTTCTCAGAGTTCATCAGAAAAAAAACACTTGTGGACAGAGAGTTAGAGAACCTTGTATAAGCAGTTTAACAAGACTAAAGTATGTAGAATATTTCAAACTCAACGTATACATTACAAGTAGACAGCAAAAATATTTTTGCTCTTGTCAATGCTGTATATTTTACTATTTTTGAACACGTCATGTGAAAATACAGAAATAAAGAACAAATGCTAATGCCTGGTTATGGAAATGATTGGCATTCTATGTAAACAGTGTGGTGGAGTCAATATTTTATTGTTCTATGTTGATCAAGCTGTATTATCGCAAAACTCCAAGAAATGATGCCAATTTCTTTTGGCTGAAACAAGTTAAGGTGTTTTAGGGCTGCATAGCTGAGTTTAAATCCTTCCTGTGTGGAGTTTGCATGTCCTCTCCGTGCATTGGATTCTCTCTGGGTACACCGATTTCATTCCACAGCCCATAAATGTTCATGTAAGCCACTCTAAACCTCCTTTAGGCATGAGTGTATACATGGGTATGGTCAGCCTTGTGTAGACATCCCCTGTGACACTGCAAGGGCAAAACAGGTGCAGGAAATTCATGGGTGAATGAGTTGTTTTAAATCAGGGATCTTCACATCCAGCCTTTAAGAGCTGGAGTCGTACTGAAGGACACAACAGCAGAGTGAAAAGAGGGACGGATTGGTGGCTCCAACCAGCAATCCACCTCTAACCTGCAATTCACCTCTTCAGCCATTGTTGCCCTAAAACCCTTGTGAAAACTTTTTCCAGATTTTTCAAACTGCAGCAAAAGGCAAGTGACCCACATTACACATTTTCAAATCAACCCACTTATCACTTTGAGGCTTCAGAAACTGTGTATTCGATGTTCTGAAAAACAGGAATAGAAATGAATTCATAACTGCGAGAGTGGGATATTTACTGTAAGCGTAAGCAGTGAATTTAGCTTCTTTTTTTTTCCAGGTGTTGATAAAAGCCTCATCACCTACATAAAAGGTACGTGTTGAGATAGCTGTTTTATATGTTGTGTAAAAAATGTCTTAAAAAAAAAAAACAGGTTGTTTTTTTCTGCAGACTACAAAGTGCTCCAGTAAAGAATATGAAAAAAAGCACTAAAAGCTACAAGCTGCACTTCTACCACATTACAGTGTCACACAGTCCCTCCCATCCACGGCTCTTCCCTTCACGACGTCTCTCACTTCCCCCCCCCCCAAGCATTGCATGAGGTGTAAAAGCAGAGACCTTGTGAATTATTGAAGCAGACAAGACAATTGTCAAAATCGCATACGCACTCACTCACTCACACACACACAAACAGCAACCCTATCCGTGCCCTCGAGGGGGAAAAATGAGATAATGACCAATTCAATCTGACATGGTTTTAGGGGCCATAAACATGATAGCTATAGGAGAGAACAAGAGTACAGTAGAGGAGTGATGGTGACACTGAGGAGGTGTGAAAAAAAAACAGAAACAGAGTCTGATTCATCCTACATTGTGACACTTGGGTTGGAAAGGCAATTTTAAAATGTGATTGGTGCAGGACTGCCCACTTTACCAACATGTCCTCTCCCATTTCATACTTAAACAGCTTGCCTCCAAAATTATGTAGCCAAACAATGTATTCTCTGACTGACTGCCTTCATTTTAGCTAACTAACTAACTAACTAATGGCCATGATTACAGGAAACACGTTGAGCTAGACAATCAGTCTCAGTGTGGCGCTTGTATATAAATCATAAGATACTGTACAGCTCATTATGCAGTTCTGGGAAGAGAAAAATGTTGGTCCAGAGGGTGGTGACAACATACTGGAGGACACGGAAGGAATTAGAAATAAGAAACCCACTTTCCACTCATACAAAGTCTTCATGTCTCATTCTGCAATAGCAAGATCTAGTTCTCAAGCAGTCCTGCATTACGTCAGCCAACTATTACAAGCTCAAATGTGTTTGAAGCATTCGTGGTGGGCTTCCTTGTTCACGGTGCTGGTATAACAGAAATAGTTTGCAAACAGCAGAAAATTTACTTAGTCCCAATAAACAAATAGTTGGACAGAGCTCTGTGACCTTATGGCTTAATGTCCTGCACTGCAAAGTGTTGGGTTGACAGTCAAACACCATTTATAGCAATGTGGCAAAGAGCAAAATACAGAAACCATGCTCATTTTTTGACTGTGCAAATTAGGGCTGAAACGATTCCTCGAATGATTGCAGTGCCTCGATTATTAAAATTCCTCGAGGAAAATCTATCCACCTCGAAGCTTCGTTAAGTTGTGTTTCATTATTTAGTGCACCGTGTTGCGGCCGGATGATTATTTGTGGTGGGCAGCGCGCTTACTTCCACCTATGAGTTGTTGTGAAGTGCTAGCAGCTTGGTGTTGCATTGTGCGGCGTTTTGTTAGGTTTTGGGGGAGAAATAAGGATTGTTGAACTTTGCTGTGCGATTGTTGGACTATAGCAGCTTTTCTGACGTTGGAATCGGGTTGTCATGGATCTGGAGCGAACGGTAGGAATGGCGCTGAGAGAGAGAGAGATCCGATTCCTCGGATAATCGTAAGAATATTCTATAGAGTACTCGATTACTAAAATATTATTTTACAACAGCCCTCGTGCAAATTGAAGTTGGTTAAGGATAAACTCTGGCTGCAGGCACATTCCCCACCCTCCCATCCACTCAGCCGGGGCCAAAAGGTCAAGGAGTTGCCCTAGTGATCTCCTCCATCTTATTTTGGAGGATTCAAAGGTGTTCCCAGGTCAGGACTCCTTCCTGTGGGATCCGGGTCTGTCCTTGGATCGCCTCTCAGTCAGACATGCCCAGAAAACCTACGAAGGGATGCATTCTAATCAAATGCAGACAACCTCAACCGACTGCAATTAGAGCAGAGGAGCAACAACTCTTCGCTGAGCTTCCGTCAGATGAAAGAACTGTATTCTTAATCTCTAAGGCAGAGCCTCGCCACCTTATGGAGGAAGCTAATTTCAGCTGAAATTACATACACAGACATTAATAAGTCATTTATCCCCAAGCCTATGCCTCTGCCCAGACAAGAATTTCTTTTTCTAAAACTTAAAAGTTTTATACCGTTTTTGCCCTTCATCCACACAGAAACTTTTTTTTTTTTAAGAGGACCCAAAACCTAGTGAAGTTAGAAATTAGAATGCGTGTCCCAATTGGGCTCAATTTACAGATTTGAAGTATCGTGAAGAAAAACCTTTAAGCAGATTAACATGTTTTTAAGCCCATTTTTTATTTATTCATCCAATGTAATATTCTAAGTGGAAAATAATAATCAACAAAAAAAATAGACTTCAATTTGTCTGTTATTAATCAATATAACATGTTTTCGTTTATAAATTAATTTATTAAATAGATGGACTTTTCAATAGTAATAGGTTTGTAAATTACAATATAATGTACAAGACACAATTTAGTAAGTAAATGAGACTGGATGTTGAATTTCTGAATGAATAGAATATGAAGTGCTTTTATTTCAATTAGCTGAAAGGATCTTTGTTTGCAATGACGCAAGTTTAACAGCAACACAGCAAACGGTCTCTGCATGGTTGAGCCGAACTGCCAAAGTAAATTCTCATTATCACGTAATTTTCTTCTCAGCCTCATGTTGTCCTTTCCATCTCGTCACAACAGCCCTGGGAAACGTTTCGCCCCCTCTCTCCATGCAAACTTTCTTGTGTGATTGGTCTGAATGTCATGGGTGTGTTTATTTATGTGCTGCTCAACTTCCATGAGTCGGTGTTCTGACCAACTGTGCAACGTAGGACAGATCGTCAGGCAGCATAGATAGTCAGAACACCGGTTTTTCAGGCAGGGCAGATTTTGAGGAGCAATTGTTTGAGACTGTGAGGAAAATATCTACTGGCGTATTAAACTCCCTCTGCTCGGTTCTGGTTCGATACAGCAGACAAACGTTTCACAAACGTCTTGCATTTTTTGTTTTGTTTTAACGTGAAAAATTATTTTCTCCTCCAAATTTGTGAACTCGTAATACTCATTCTTCTCTGCTGTGTTTTCTATGCTGTTGTAAATCACATATGGGGAAAAACCATGATGGCCAAAGTGCGACTTGTGAACCGTGAAAAATCTGTACTAAAACGAACTCTCCGAAACCAAATGACTGTGTTCGACTTTGGTCCACCTCTGCTGGGTCTTTTAGATGTTTAAGACAGGTTATTCTTATTTTGTTCTGGAATGACACAAAGTCATTTAATGAAGCATTCTGTGTGAGAAATTTTCATATGGCCATTATTATGAAGATGAAGCTAAAATAAAGTTTCTTAAAATACCAAGTTCGCTTTTCTTATGCAAAAAGTTCTGATAGAAGACTCTTTGCATCTACTTATTCTCCTTTAGAGGAGAATCTACTTATTCTCCTTTAGAGGAGAATAAGTAGATGCAAAGAGTCTTCTATCAGAACTTTTTACATAAGAAAAGCAATATTAATGACCCTAAAGTTCAACACTTTAAATCTAAGTCAAGTCATATGTGTTTTCATATTATTAGTCGGGACAGAAGTCTTTGATTTTGCGACTTCTATGCAGGCTCAAGATTTCAAACTTGAGTCTAAAACCATTTCTGAAATCTTGCTCTTTCAAGTATTATCTGGTGGACAGCCTCATAACGTGTGACGGTTCAACTCTTTAACCATGACAGACCAGAGAAGAACCAACTTTACTCCATCCTCAGATTATGCTAATCTGACTTCCCATGAGTTGCTGAGCAACCTTTAACACTAAGAACACTTGTAAAATAAAATATGTTTTTGTTTTCTCCTTGTGAAAACATGGAACAAGAAATTTGTGTTTCTTGTTTAGCTTTCTTGTCAGTCGTTTCATTCAAGTGATTATAAGCAAAGTTGACGTTAAAATTCTGGACACAATGAGCCCCTGTGAGCAATTTAAACCGTAATGGACTCTTGCTGAGAAAAGCCTTCCTGCCGCATCACACCAACACTACTAAGAACTATTACTACTGAGAACTGATGATTTTAACATATGACTTTTCAAAATCAAGTGGATGATTTTGTGGCGTAGAAGAAGATGTTTGTAATTTAGCTGCACAATCTCCATGTGGTGAGCAAAGGGGAGAATTGATGGCACTTCAGAATCCTCGTTAAATAACAAAAAACTCTCGAAGGATCGAAAACCATCGAGATGGTTTTGTACTACTCCGGTTCCAAACAACAACTGGAGTCGTACAAGCTGTGAAACACATCAAACAGATATTAAGCAGTCAATGAATCAAAGCAAAAAGACTTTATGCTCTGAACAAAGCAGTACTGACACCCTGAAAACAATGCCCTTGATAGGAAACAGACAAATACGAATGCTATGGCTCATCTCTACTCATGGATTCAGCCAATAAAACACATTAGAGGAAGACGAATTACACCCCGATACAGTACACGGAGACGTAGAGGCTGCCAAACCAAGACGGAAAAAAACTACACAGTCTAATCAAATGCTTGATCCAGCACACAGCAGGGGTGGCAGCTTCATCAATATCAATGACAAAAAAGCACTCACCAAAATCCACAGATGAAAAAAAATATATATCAGGACATGAATCATAACATAAGACTACACCATTGTTAGCCTTACGGAAAAACAAAATGATAGAGGAAAACTACGGACGGTTTATAAGTGGAATTATGCATAATTTTCTTCATTTGGAGATTACAAAGAGGTGTAAATCAGCTCATTACTTTGATTCATGATCACACACACGCACACGCAAACACACACACACACCCTCCCCCATAAAAACCAGCATGCCGCTGAAGTGTGAAGAATGAAAATACAGCAGTTTTATAGTCCCACTGCAGTAACGAGGAGACGTCTCCCTGTCATTACTATGCTATAGATTTTAACCAGAAATGACATGCAGTCAAAAATATGAAGCAGGGTGCAAAGAAAAAGAAAAATACGATTTTGAAATAAATCACTCGTCAGAGCTGAAAATGCAGACTGAATAACAAATAGGTTGAACAAATATTAAATATGATTTTCACGCCTCCAATTTATTTTGTTATTTTACTTCCCTCTTTAATTATCATACCTAAGCTGCTCTTAAATGCCCAGTCTACTGCATAATTGGCCTGCAGAGACTGTATTATTCTTTAATGCTTCTTTACTGATACTTTATATCTAGTCATTATTGTAGCCTGTGAAAGATCCTTTATTACTAAAATTATTTGAGTCAATCAGGTGTCTAAAAATGCTGTACAAGTATTTTTAGTAGTTTTTTTTCACTGCGATATGATCATCTACATTTATTTGCCTATTTTTTTTTTTTTAATTCCCACTTCAACATAACATTGCTCATGCCCATCACCTTATAATAATGCAAGTTTTGACATACATTGGTGTAAGCAAACTAAGCATCAGTGTATATCAGGGTTCATTCTTCTGGATTACAAAATCTTTTGAAGCTTTATCTAACAGTTACATTCAACAAACACAGAAATCAGCAAAGTCAGATCCTGGTTTAAACAATAACAATGAAAAAAGGGTCATTTTAATTATCAGTGTTGATCATTTTCATCTGGCAAACTCAAACAGCTTAAAGAAGTGAGTACACGGAGGATGAAGGGTGTAAAATGAACCCTGATTCATTATGAATATTAGCTCTGCTTGTGCAGCGCAAAAACAACAGCAATGTGTTTTTATTTGTCTCCCTCTTTATCACTTGGAGCGAGATCTCCAAACACGGAACCCACGGTGGCTTCACTGTCTTGCTAAGCAACATATCCGACAGCATCTCTTCAAAAGACTTTGCAGCTTAGCAGGAGAGCTTCATATCAGCAATCCAGAGGGCTGACAGAAAGGCGATTCCTACAGAGCAAGAATAAAACTTGGAGAAGCTGTCATGACAAAGTCAAGAGAGAAAACAGACGTCGACGTGTTGCACTGATGACGGATTGCGCAATTCTCGCATCCCTTCGGCCTTGTGACTATACATCTGCTCCGCTCATAGCGCTGATGGGCTTCATGTTAAAGTTCGTCTTCATCTTCCTCTTGCACAGTTCCTGTTTTGCCAGCAGTGATCCTGCTTTTTCCCTTCCTCTCTGTTGTAAACTCCCAACTCACATGCACACACACTCACAAATACTCTACCAGACAACCTATTTGTCTCAGTTATAAAGGGGCAGCGACCTTTATCTTCCCCGTGTCCAAATTGTCCTCTGCTACCTTTTTGTAACTGGTTTCTCAAATACTAACAAATTATATTGAAACTCCAGTCTGGGTTACCTCTCCCTGTGCATTCAGTGATCAGTCTCTCCAAGACGTTGGGAGTAAATGAAAGCCTGGTTGTGTTTATGCATCAATATGCAAAGAAACAAGTCAGCAAGTGAAGATGGGGATGTTTCTACACACTTTAAAGTGCAATCACCGCTGTAATGATGTAATGATTTGTTTTTTCAGCAGGATTTTTTGGAAAAAAAAAAAAAAAAAGAAAAATTTAGATCTTGGAGCAAAATATTTCATCTCGAATTATAACAGTGACAGGAGAAAAAGGGGAGATGGCACAATGTTTTAAAAAGAGTGGCGAGCCAAACAGGCATAAATGATGCATGTTTGGTGGGGAGATTCGCTGAAAGGAGGCTTTACACGGGCGTCTAAAAGTTGTGGGAGGGGGTGGATCCAGATGGGGAGGCTGAGCCACACCCTGCCCTTCCCCCATCCCTACTGAATAACAATGACTGAACAACAAAGCCAATCTCTGCACGTAGCACACCAGGGCAAAGACAAAGACACACTGAGGACAGCAATTTATTTTGGATGCACAGGGGGAGAGGGGAGGCGCGCTTCCAGGTGTGAATGTGTGCACAGCGAGGCCGAAGAGCGCTAAAGGAGAACATGCATGCTCAGCAAAACCTTTTTCCTCCATGAATGAAATGAAAAGGTGGGGGCACGAATGCACAAAATAAGCAACCGGAGCAAGTTGGAAGTAAAAATAAAATGTCAGGTGCTTCCACCGCAGAACAACACCTGCTAACACGAATCCTCCTAAGTGATCAGTGAGCCGATGCTGGTGTTTTGACTGGCAGCTCTGAAGAGGCTGTCATCTCAAAGTGCTGCTGATAAACGATGACAACATTTAATTCCCACTGTGAGAGTGAGTCGAGACAGGCCGCTCTAATACTCAACACCCGCGCTATTATTTGAGCAATTTTTTTTCTACATGTCACCAGGTTCATCAACTAATGAATTGACAATCTGGTGCTTTGCAGGCATCCCGTGTCCTGCGCAAGTATGATTTAGTGCCTTTCTGCAGCCTCGGAGGCACGCAGCGGGGCAAACGGGATTTCAGTCTGAAAACAGCGAAAGTAAGAGAGGGAGGGAAAGGACAGGCAAATCCTTTGAAGGCAAAAACAAACAGTGGATTTAGAAGTGTTAAAACTAATTTTCCGCATCTTGACAAAAACAGCGAAGCTGCCAAAACGGTGACGACGGCAGTTTGTTTTGGTAAAAGGAGATCAGTGTTTGGACAAATCTTACAAGAAAAATTAACATTCTTTGTTACTTCTGTTAAATATAAATCAAATAATAGTGCTGTGTCCAACCACTGAGCAATGTTTTTGTTGGAAAGACTACACTGCGTCCCATGGCAAACAGCGTAAAAATGCTGTTAAAATATCCACATAAGATGCATACAGGGGCCTAAACGTGGTTTAAAAGGTGCAAGTAGGGATTTCTCTGTCCAGGTACAAGCATTACATTCCCACACCAATCAATATTTCTTTTTAAATGATTGGTGTCAAAGTTACTGACTAAAGTGAACTGTTGCTGGTGGATTACTGTCTTTGAATGAGCTATATGGCTGCAACTTCTGCTGTCATTTTTTATTTTTTTTTTATCCGTCTTTTGTGCTTTCCCCTCAGTGTTTGCTGCATACAACAATTTTCACAGTGAAACTGTGCTAGTTGCTGCAGCCCCCCCATGTATCTGTGCTGGCTGTGCCAGCATATCCACAGACAGGAGACAGAGCTATATAGAGAGTTTCTGTAACGTTATTTATCAATGTGTTACAATGTTTAAAACAGAAACAGTAAGTTCATGAAGCAGCACAATGTTTTCTGTGAGCTTTGTCTGCAGACAGTTAATTTTGAAGATGATACATTATTTTACAAGTCAAATTATCAACCAATGTCAAAGCAAAAAGTAAATGGCTAAACAACAGAAAGCTGTGCATGTCTCAGGTGATGCATTGTCAAAATGTAATAGTAGCTTTCTTGACCTAGTGAACTTGTGTACGAGCAGCATTTCGAGGCTAAATTTGGACAATATCTCTTTTATAGAGAAATGCAGAGACAGTCGCATTCATATGTACACTGAAATATGACTTGAGTGCGGTACAATCACAAATAGGCCTAAACTAATGTAGAGCATGCAATACTGGTTAAATGTTGTGTATTATTCTCCACTATTATTTTTTAACTAAAAGACAAGAACTGGTGGACATAAAATAGTCATAAATAGTTGTTCATGGATGTAAAGTGTGTGGAGAGCCCTTCCAGGCAAAATGTCCAACTCTTAACCCATTTTCTTCAGACTACAAAGATAAACAATGGAGGGAAATTATTTTAATGGGGGTACTTCAAAACATTTGTCATTTAATGAGCTTTAACCACGAATCCTTCATTGTCTTAACTTGCCTCTTAAAAAAAAATAAAATAGATAAATCAGTGTAGAAGGCAGCTAAAGTGTCTAATCTAAACTCTAATCAGGAAGGTGTTTATTCTGGTACACTACTGACAAATACTGTTTGTTTCACAAAGCTACAGAAATGATATTTGTGACAGAGAACAGCAGCATGTCTGTGTACAGTGTGCCGGTACTGTGTATGTTACTGCCTCTACTTTATGTAAATCAGCCCGGTTATTCTTATTCTCTGTGGCCTGAACTCTGTCACTAAATTTTGATTGGCTGCTTGAGTTTTCTTTTGTTTATTTTTGCCATTTCTTCCCTGCTGCTCCAGCTGTACTGTGCATATTCAGATATTTTCTCTCCTGACCAGAACACTTTGATGCAGCCAAACAGCACAGAGAAGCTGCAGGCTCACAACAAAGTTGACCCTGTCTGAAACAGAAGCGCAGATGAAGTCGGCGCCGCATACAAATGTGACTGGATTTTCCGCAGCTATTCTGTATTAACATAAAAGCGCCTGGAAAATTAAAATGGGAACTGTAGAACGAGCAAAATGACATATTGTTTTCATAAACAAGGACGGGAGATTAGGCAAATGCGGGACAAAGGTGTAAATAGAAGAAAAGATTAGGGGTGTTTGTAGTTTACTGAAACACACAGTTGTTTTAGCTTTACCTTACGGCTAAACAACGGTTATATTTTTTGCTAGCTCAGCAAAAGCTAATAAAAAAATCTGTAGCAAGTCTATGAATCAGAAATATGCTGCTTTAAAAGATATAGATTAAATATAAAGTTGCCAATAATAATAATAATAAAACAAGTTATTAATCCTTACAAAAAAATCCTTTTAGAAAAGGCATTTCAGAATGTTACAATTTGATGAGACAACTCTTGTGATTCTTCTATTTCTGAACAAAATGCACAGAAAGCAGACCTTCAGGAAAATTTGTCCCTGGAGAACAGCATATAAACCAGATTAGTCAAAAACAGGTAATACAAGCCCTAAGCTATTACAACGGTAGATGAGAGTAGACATTACCTCAGAAAAGTGAAGCAAATTCAATCAAGACATTCAAGAAACCTGCAACAGATGTGGAGGGGTTTATTAGGCCACTTCGTTTCATTATTTTTGGTAATACAGAATATCCATACACAAGGTTCTTCTAATTAGACTGGAACTTGATCGCAGGGTCTTCTTTCTAGGTTTTTACTCAAAGTGAAACCAAATTAAAAGAGCAAATAGGATAATTGCACTTACCTGGGAATTTATGGATAAACCCTGTATCACAGAAGGGTTTGAGGAACTAACTTCTTGCTTAACCCTGAAAAAAAAAAAACCTCTGCTATTCTCAAAATCAGACATGATCTGTTCCATAAAGTATGGGGTTGTTTCATTATCTACATGAAGGACAACGATTATTCAGTGAGTGATGCGACTGAAGAGTTGTTGGTGCATCCAGCTTTTTTCTTTTCTCACTGACTTTGTGACCTGATTAGTTGTACGCCTTTATCTTTGTTTTTCTATGTTAACCAAATGTGTATTGCATGACTCCTGTTCCAATAATTATAGGTACCTGCACATTTGGACTATTTTTGTTCTGATGTTCTTTTCTTCTTCCCCATTTATAAAAAACTCAGACCTATTTCTGAAAAATAAAAAAAAGAAAAAGAAATAGAAAAACCAGTGTGCTGATAAGACAGTTTAAAAACATCTACTAAAAAGCTTTCCTGGACTAAAATTAGACAAGATAAAAATAGTTTATTCAGAGTGCATCCCATCCCTCCTCCTGCACTTCATAGTCCAGTGATTAGTACTCGACAAAAGGATTAATCAAACCCTACTTTTCTTAACTGAACTTTGACTCCAAGTCTTGGACAGGCGCCTCTGCCTGAGCATGGACACTCATGCATAATGCAAGAAGTAGCAAATGGCTCATCAGTGGGGATGCCGAGTGAAACATGGCAGGCAGGGGAGAGCAGCAAAGAGGAGGAGTCACAGAGGGAGGTGCTGGGGAAAAAAAGGGAGAGAGACAAAGAGGGCATGGCTGAGGGAGCACAGGGTCACAGCAAGAAAAAGACCAGGAGCATAATAGTAGAATACGTACAAAAACACTGAGTTTATGACTCAAAGAAAAAAATAAATAAATAAATAAGAAGTGTAATAAAGGAAATGGCTTACAGGAAAAATGAAATCGAAATAAGAGCTGTGATTTACATGTTAGAGATAATAAAAGATAAAAATAGTGGTGAACTATTCTGTGAAGCTTGTATCCCGCATAGCAAAGTAATTATCCCTAGTGCACCAACCAAGCCAGAAACTTACTGTAATGTACAAGTTTTTCAACTCTTATTCAGCAGAGCGCAATCCTCTTTTTAATACCGAGAGGACAACACAAAAAAGTAAAACACCTTAAAGCCGCACCACAGAAATCTGTTTTGTTGACGTTGGAAAGTCTGTGAGAGCACCAAATTATTATTTATGTCTTCCCTTCCTAGTCATATTCTTTTTATAAATGCCCAAAGAAGCCAAAATAAAATTTTTACTTAAAATGTACACATCTTCTCAAGATGTGTGTGCAATCCCTACGACAATGCTCTGTAGGAACTATATAAAATAAGAAAAGAAAGCCAAATTATCAGTAGTGATTATTTATATTGCAGTTGTCAGCTAAAGCTACACAATCATGACAGATCTTATCACACACCTGTCACATAGTGTAATGGGAGATTATCAGTTGTGATTGATGAAGAACAAAATCACAAATTTCTCATGAGTGCTAATTTTCATTTGGGGCATATGGGAATACAAAGTGAGCTTCTGAGTACGTCATGTCAGAATCACTCTTCTTCAGCATTTGTTTGTTACTTGGTTAAATTTTCCAGCTTGCAAGCTGAGGTCAACTTTGATTGGTATTGCCTTATTCCCTAATTCCCATCTATAATTCAGTATATGTTGGGAGAGTGGATGAGTAGATCAAAACTACTTAATCTTTGCAGAAGACATTATGATTACATCCTACCTTTGTGTAAAGCTGAATGGGTTTCATATGCACACATGTTCATACATTCATCATGGCCATGAATCAACTGAATTATATTTTAGTTCTTGTTTTGACCAGCTGTTTTCCCTCAAAAATTATATAAATACAATTTTGATCATTTTTAAAATATCAGAACAAAAATTACAAGTTATAGAGATGAACTGGGCATTGCTGGATTACAAGGGTTTAAGTTTACAGTAAAAGATATTTTGAGTCACTAAACTAAAAGGATGTTGACCAAGGGGAGAAGTGCCTGGATAAATGTTTTACAGTCAGATAAAACAAACGCTGAGCTATTTGGTCACATTTATGAAGAACTGTGTTTGGAGGCATCACGGTAAGGCTTCTTTAGCTTTCATGTTCAACAAATGGTTTTGCAATAAAATCACTCAGATATGGCACTCTACTTACACTGTGAATACACGTTCATAAACCTCTAATGAGGTCTATAATATCCTTCTCGCTTGGACGTTTTCAAAAGTGACACTAGTCTGGGCTGGAACTCACAGGGTTCATATAAAGGATGTACCACAGAGGGAACGGAAAAAACAATGCAGTGACCGTTTGCTTCTTATTAGTTTTGGTTTCAAGCATCACTGCTACTGAAGGAACCAATCTTGGTTGAAGTTAAGCAAACTGTTCTGTCTCTGTGCACTTCAGCACACCCTGTCCACTGTTAATCAGCACCAGTTCCACTGGGTTTTTGCATTAAATCGTCCAACCAGCTGGTCACACAGACCGTCCACATCCTTCAGCCACGATGCCAGCAAACCCTGACTTGATTCAGTCAGGACAACACTGCGACTACCTCTCTTGGCAGTTGAGAGGCAGAACAGCAGCGGGGTGACTTCAGACCCAAATGTCATGCCAATCCTTTCAGGAAGAACAAAATGGCAAAAAGGAATCCAAGTCCCAGGTGTTTTATATTAAAAAGGATTTCATACTGGGATGCACAGTGGTGCAAGTGGTAGCACTGTGCATGTGCCCATGCATGCATGGCTTCTTTGCAGGTACTCCCATAATCCAAAAATATGACTGTTAGGTTAATTGGATTTTCTAAATTACCCTTATGTGCAAGTACTGTTGTTTGTCTTGTAAGTCTCTGTGTTGCCCAGAGATATGTTGCCAACCTGTCTAGAGTGTGTCCTCCTTCGCACATGTGGACTCTGGAGATAGGCACTAGTTCCCTCGTGACCCTGCATGGACAAGCAGGTATAGACACAACATGGATGCACTTTCGAATAATTAAAAAATCTATGTTAATTTGGTGGTGGCAGTATCATCATCATGTGGGGTTTTACTGCCAGAGGTGGTGGCACATTGCACAGAAATTATGTGAAAATAAAGAAGGCCTACTTCAAATTGTTTTAACTACATCATCAGCTACAGGGTGAAACAGACATAAAAAAAAAAACATCTTGAAAATCTGAACCAGGGTATATTTATGTAGAGTTTATTCCATTAAATCTAACAGTTCAGTTTCATCTTGCAGAGCTTCGACTAACTTGTAGAGATGCATGTAGACGTATTTAGTTTGTTTGTTACCGACACTTAAATTTACAGCAATCCCCCACCGCATAACCGATTTCTAAACAGAGCCACGGTTTAATGCTGTTGTACTTTGAGGCATACTCGTGCAAATTTAATTTGGGTGACAAAGAAGAGAGAAATGAGCAGCTAAGTATGGAGGTAGAAAGGAGACACAGCAGAGCGAGCCACAGCCACTGTTGCAGGAGACACATTGCAAACAGCAGGTTCCTTCGTGCGATAGGTCAGACAACACACACTCGGACACAAACACACGTAATCACCGCAGCAGCTCCTGCATCTGTACGGCAGCAGAGCTTGAAATATTCAACATAAATGTCACCCCTATCTACTGCCATTCCTTTCCCCTCCTATTCCTGCCGACTCCCCTCCACCGTCTCCCATCCCCCACTGACAGTTTGCCATTAACAAGTTTCATTTGCACAGGAGACCAGAGAGCAGCATTAAGAGAGAGCAGTGGAGAAGCACACACACCAGGTAGTCGAGCCCTGGCTGAGAGCAGGCTGTCATGAACATCTTTCACATCACAGGTCCTGTGCTGGACCAAGATGGCCACCTCTAATAAGGCCAAAGTTACCCCTCAGTCTGCCGAAATGTCTGGGGAACATGTTTGCAGGGAGACAAGGACATCATAGAGTTGAGAGCGTGGAATCACTTCTGTAGCTGTCAGCAGTGAAATAACTTGAGACTGGGCAGGTTTAGCACTGAGGATACTCTCTGAAAAAGGTTCAGAAGAGATTTGGAGGTAAATTTTTCTTACTCCAGCTAGTCAGAGGAGAATCTTGTCCCAATTCTTCAAAAGACACCAAGACACAAATAAAAGCTCTGAGTGCAAGGATTTGTTCTCCGTTTATAAAATATTTAATGCAGCCTAAAAGGAACCCAAGACACGGAGGTCCTCAAGGATTTGGCTGAGTTGGAGATCATGCACTAGCCAGGGAAAAACAGTGTCACATCAATTTAATTTAACAGAAACAATATTCCTTGGAATACCTCAAATCCAATCCTACTTCAAAAACATGGTAGCAAAGTCTGGCTTCTGTTTATAAAATGTTTTCTAAGGAAACCCAATGGATTGCAGCAGTCCTTCTTCCTGAATGAACATGTGGTGATAGTGGAATAAAACTTATGTTTTAACAGCGTCTGGGACGGTCTGAGCTGGTTGGGTTATGCTTAATTTGCACATTTACAGGATTCAGATCATTTGTTACCACTGAGAAAAAGACTATTTCTACATCATTTAAAGCACTTCATCTGATAGAAATCTGATCTGTGCAGTGCGTCTGTGCTTATACAGCACACAAATCCAATGATGCAACATCGTATAACCAGCTAGAAAAACCACATGCTGCACTATTAATTCAAGTAGACTAAACAAACGATTGCAAGAAGGAAAATACATCTATTGATCAGAGCTCTCTCAAGACAACATTTTGCCTTTGTTTAAAAAAAAATGGGGGAATGCGGGGGGAATATGTGCTGATTCCAATTTGTTCTTGTGTTTCCTGAAAAAGAATATAGCTTTTTAAATTCAACTTCTACTTTGTTGAATGTTTAAAAAAGTAAAATCACCCCAAGTTTACCTTTTATCACTAAAAACACAAACTTGACTTAACAGTTCTAGAATGTGTTGCACTGGAGTGATAAACATATCCCATGTTTGACAGGACAACTATTAATTACTGACTCTTAATCTTGCCTGGCAGAAACTCATTACTGACTGAACACCATGGCAGTTTTTCAGACCATATTGGGAACAGAACAACCATGTTCAAAACGGTGCTCTGCTCAAATGAGACCATACAAACTTTTTGGCACACATGCAAAATATGTGTAGAGAAAAAAAAAAAACTGCTCATCACACTAAGCACACCATCTCCATGGTGACACAAAGTTGGCAGCATCAGGATGGGGCTAAATATTGGGCAATTATGGACGAAAGCCTTATAGAGCAAGAGAAAAATTGCTCTAAAAGCTGAGCCATGACATTAAACATACAACCCAGAGCTGCATTTGGTTTATATTAAAATATAGCCATGTGTTCAGATGGAACAGTCAAAGTCTAGACATGGATTTATTGTGTTTGTGGCAAGAAAATTCGTCTGCACAGGTGCTCTCCATCCCATATGACAGAGGTTGAGTTGTACTGCAAAGAATAACCAAAAATATAGTTTTCTGAAAGAGCAAATCTACTAGTTTCAAAGTATCCACAACTTTTTAATGGCCTAAAACCCCAGAACAAAACACAAAAGTTTGTGTCTTTAACCACAATATATGTTTTAAGGGAGGTGGGGGGGAAGAAACATTTAAAAGGGGATCAATACGTTTGAAAGGCACTGCAGGTGGGTTTTCTACTTTTCTACTTATTGTAAAAAACCTTCAGTGTTTGTAAGTTAATGTTTTGTATGAGCCAAAGAAAGAATAAACGGATAACGTGTCAGAATGCCAACACTGATGATGAAAATCAGGCAGCGGGGAAACAACTCGGTCATTCAGAGCGGAAGATAATCATTCCGCCATGTGCAGCCGAGTAATGCCGTTTGTCCAAAAGTCTGACTGGCTTTTTCAAGCAGGGTTCCAACCTGCTGAGTTTCTACAAGGTGGATTACGCCTGCTGGCAAGAGCTCAAGTACTCACTGGGTGTATCAAGGGCGACGTGTGCACGCGCGCGCACACACAGATCCACACATTAAAGATAAACCCACACGCGCACATTTACGCACAAAGGATCTAACTATATGTTCATTTTGGAGGGGCAAGTTCGTTTTGTTGTTGTTGTTGTTTTCTTGCAGCGCAACTCACATCTCTGAATCTGTTCCAGGATCGATCCTTGTTGTACTGAGCCACGGTGCCCGGCCATTTCTCGTGACTGATAGCGTAGACCGCCGTTTCGGTGCTCAGCAAGAGAGCCAAGGCAGGTAGCAGAAAGAAGAGCATCTTCTGTAAAGCAGAGAGAGAGAGAGAAAGGAGGCTGACGGGGGGAAAAGCTCATGCGGAGGTGGCTGAAAAGAGTAGGCTATAGAGAAAAGTCTGATAAAGCACTTTAGAAGATAAAGAAATGTTACCGGGAGCCTCGTGAACAATTATACATGCAATAATTAAAAAAAAAAAAAAACTTAGCAGGAAAAAAAAATAACAACCACTGTTTATATTTGGGAGTAGTGTCATAATTGCTCAAACTGCGTATCCTTTGTCTAATCGGATTATAAACACAGAGTTGTCACCGCGACAGATGGGGCAAACAATTACCCCTCCCGCCCCCTCCTTCCCAGCGTCCACCACCCCTTTCCTTATTAAGCAATTAACGGCGTTAACACAATTACCACCGCCTCTCAGCTTTGTCCTGTCTTTTTTTTTTTCCGCTTTCTCCATTAATCACAAACTGTTACATTTCATTTCACGTTTGTTTTTGTTTTTTTTTTGTTTTTTTTTAATCAATTCTATCAGGTTCCAACAGCAAATTTTTTGCCTACCCGAGATAGTTATTCGGTGTCCGATCTGGAATGAAAATAAGTCCAAGACGGCAACGGGAACTCCTCCTGTAGCACCCGGCTGCTGGTGGGACTGACTGAGCTAGAAAAAAAAAAAGAGCGAAGCACGGAGGACAACTGTGGGGACCGGGAGCTTTCTCCTCCTCCTCCTCGGTCATCAGACACCGCCCCCTTTTCTCTCTCTCTCTCTCTCTCTCTCTCTCTCTCTGTCTCTCTCTCTCTCTCCTCAGCCCTCACCGTGTCATTGATTTTCCGCCGGGGAACTTTTTTTTTTTACGCTCACACCAAAGCGAAGGCTGAATTTTGGAGTCATGTCAAAGCACTGTTCTGCGTGTGCAAACACCAACTCCGGTTTAGTTACGCGCGCCTGCTGTACTAAGTTTCACGCCATAACGCACATGAAACAAAATAAGAGCTGTGCTTGTACTGGTGCTCATGTGGAGAATGGATTTATCTGATAAGAGCACGTTTTAGAAACAGGGCAAAGAACGCTGTTAAAAAGCTCATATTTTTTAATTAAAGTAGGCCTCCAGTTATATATAGGCCAAATTACTGGGGCTCCATTGTGAAAGCACTGATTAAATCTTTCATATTTAATCAGTGCTCATCACCCACTTTCGTTTTATTTCATTTTTGAACATGTATAGTGAAGTTATTGCTCCTATACTTGTGTCAGTGTTTGGGGCAAATAAGAATAATGGAAACCATTCCTCTCTACTGTATCTGTTCTGTTCTATTGACTTGTTTTGGGGCCAGGGGAGCAGTAACTCAGTGCAGTTCTATTTCCCCAAGTCTCACATGAAAGGTTTTTCTGTTTTAGCAGTTTTGGCTGCTGTCACTATTTTCTTTGCTGATGCACACATGCTTGAGAAGTGGGCAGCTGCTATGGATGATTGTGATTGATATCAGATGCCAGAAGAAAACAATTTTTGTTTTTTGTTTTTCAATGTTTTAAATGTAATTTCCAATTAAAAATACATTTTGAGTTATGTTTGGTTTTTCTTTTCCTCTTCACCATTTTGATAGATGGTATTTTTTTTTATCTAAGTGCTATGTCCAACTATATTAAATTATCTTATGTTTTTCTATCCATCTGCTTCCATCATATTGCACTAATCATGTTTCTATGTCACCGATCACACCAAATCTGAACATAAACAGCCATTGTTCATGTCTGGATTTGCCACATCTGGTTTCTTCTGGGGCAGAATTATGATGCACATCTCACCTCAATCACCTAAAAGTCAAATAAAATTTAACATAGCTGCTCAGACTGCAGATTCTGTGAAAACAATCAGATGTGTGTCTGATTCAGTACAACATATGGACATGGCAAAATTCTGGTTTTCTTGGAAGGGGGGCCAAAAATGTCTGAAGTTGAATATCTGTCACATGTGGTCAAAAATAAAACTGAAAGTGTCCTGTTTCTCAGGAAATCACTTAAATTAATACTATTGGATATGATTAACCCTATGAAATAGGATTTACCCTAATGTGTATTTTTTTTATGTTTTCAACCTAATAAACAAAACATGTTGCTTTTTCCAATTAAATTTGCCATGTCAGTGTTTTAACACAATCAGACTCAAATTATAATAAGCTTGACAGAGATTGATCACTAAGTGTAACAGACTTTCTCTTGCAGCCCAGGAATATTTCTTTGGGGTTCAAAATGGTGAAAGTAAATGTTGAAGAACACTCTATGACCTTCTTACTTTGCTTAAGTGAAGTATATTTACTAACTTTTTTTTCGGCTGTATGACATACAACAGCCCTAACTGCATTATATCCATAAAGAACACGATAAGCAATGTGTCTCTTCTAGATGTACATTCTTCAGTTTGTTCTCCTGTACTGTGAAGTACAAGAAAGGACTGGAAAGATTGAGTGGTAGGCTTAATGGAAAAAGTAGTTAAGAAGCTCAATGTGGACAAATTGGAGTTCTGAAAGAGTTATACATTATCTATTCATAGAGACACGTCTTACAATAAATGATATTCAAAGATTTACAAGCTATCTAGATGCAAGTTTTAAAAGCTTTTTCAATTGTCGGCTAAATTTAATCTAGAACATCTTATACTGAGCAAGACTCAACCATGTGCAAAATACCAAAGGTTGTATGTTTATTCAACCACAAATACAAAACTTGCAAAAGCAGCAAATAAGTTGGTGTTAAAAATATAAGCTCTCTATTTGCAAAGACATGCTAGTTCAAAAGGATCTGTCATGCACTTTAGCCTATTGATTGTGAACCATACGTGCATTCAAGCATCCAAAAGAAGGCCTTTATGTATCTTCTGTGTTTAACTCCGGGAGCTGATGCAACTGTTATTGTTTTTCTAACATTTTTAGTCAAATTTTACCACTCTTTTATTCCAGTTAAGGCCCACTTCACTCAAGTATTTTTTTTTTCATCTTTTTTTTTCTTTTTTTTCCTCTGAGGATAAAACAAAAGAGCAGCTTTAGGGTTAACCAATTTTAAATAAGAATATTAAAACTTACGGAACAAGTGAAGGGGCGAAACTGCATCCTAGCAGTAAGTTTACAGCTTCACTCTGAAAGTGCAGATGGCAAAAGAAAAACGACAGAGGGCAAACAAAAATGATGAAACAAGACTCAAGTCGAGTGCATGGATGTGTGTAGGTGTGTCGTAGACAAGGAAACAGGAAGATGACTCTTGAACGTGTGCACCGGTGTGTGATGGACAGTGTCTTAATGAGTTTTATGTGTGTGACTTTCATATAAGTGGCTCCGTCCATCTGTCTGAGAATGAAGTTTATAGATGACGCATGTCTGGTCTCCCCTGGTCTAGAAGCTGAGAGAATTCCAGCAAAACATAACATCTCTGTCACACAAAAAAATTTACATTTATAGTGCTCTTCGGGGCATTCATAAATCCAATTACCGATGACGTTACACACAAGATGAAAAGAGAAAACTCAAAGAGCATGGAACACACCAGCAAATAGGATAACATGTAGAGAGATCTTTTTTTGTTTGTTTGTTTTATAAAGCTGTAGTTGAGAACATGGTGTTGATATACCCCATCTAAAAACAGCATTCATTCATTATCTAAATAGTAATGAGACTATGTTTAGCCTGTAAACACATTAAAATTCCATAGAAGAAGATAGATTCTTTCGGCAAGATCCCTTCGGTTGGATTGTATTTATTTTTTTATTTTATTTTTTTTTGTTCTGTGTTATTTTGGCTGCTACTATATGTAATCTTCAAAGCAAGGAGTTGGATGGATTTTGTTGTTGCTCAGTTTTATATCTACAGGAAAAGCCCTGAGAACAGAACAGCGTGTTTTTTTTTGTTTTTTTTTGAAGGAATTTATCCGTTTCAACAAATCAGGGGAAAACCTCTATTTCAACATGGATCATGGAATCACCCCTCATCATCTGAGTGAATCATAAAACACCCAAACAGACCCTATTTACCGTAAACCCACACAATCAGAATGACCACATTCACTTCTAAGGAAGTTGAAAAATAGAAGTGCTTTCCTAGCTCAGATTTGAAACTCTGCAGACTTGAGTATCATCTCAGGAAAAAAAAAAAAAAAGAAAAAAGGAAAACCAGATAAGATTGGCCAAAACTATTGAATGCTATTTTTGGAGCCAGGTTGTAATGGAATCATAGCGCCATCCGAAGGACTACTAAGTTGGATTAGAGACAGTATTGCAATGATCTCAACAACTAAATAAAAATAGTACTTTTACAAAAACTCTGTAATGTCATTTCATAAACGGTGTCACATTTTTAATGCTGGAAAATGATCAAACTGTTGTGTTTTTCTTTTTCTTATTGTCTTTACACTATCAGAATTTCAGACCGCCCTGTGGCTACTATCAAGTTATAGCTAGTAATTTATTTTATTTTCAGACATTTTAACCTTTCTGTTCAAGCAATTTTTAAATAGAGCTTTTGGGATCTTGACTGTCTTCATTTATTTTTTATTTGGCAGCAGAAATGTCATATTTAATGTAATACAGCACATACTGTAGGGCAACACTCTTCCTAGGAGCTGTCTATGGTGCTGGAATTTACCGCACATTTTAAAGTTGTAAAAAAATAAAAAATAAAAAATCCAGTAAATCAGAAAGTGACTGAAGCATCTGTATACTTCCTCTTATTTCCCAAGGCAACTGCATCTAAACAAGAAGAATCAACAAACTGCATTTAAAATTGCTGGAGGACAATTTTTGTTTGCCAAGGCTAAAAGAAAGCTACCTATTTCTCCACTGTTCACCTTTTAGCAATAGTATAAACTCTGTGGCAATGGATGACAGGTTTAGGGGCTCAGCAAAAACACAAATGATAGAACAGATAAAATATGCATGTTTGGCAGTTTTAAAGGAAAACTGTGTGCAGAGGAAAGCCTTCAATGGAGATCACCACTGCTGGAAAATATGGTTAAACCTGTTATTTGGAAATAGAACATTTAGTATTCAAAATAATGAACCAAAGTCAACATTTAGGTGACATATTCAACAGAAACAAAAATAGATCTAGTGCTGTAAAAACACTGGAAATCCCTTGGATGCAGAAAACTGTGAAGCACCATCAATCGTATTGCTAAACCACACTGAGCAAGATGTAGAATTGGGACTTCCCAAAGATTTCATGTAGCGTATCTCACACAAAGTTCAACCTAAACATATTCATCACTGGCTGACACTGACAGATATAGAACATTCAAGCACAACCTGAATACAAAGTAGAAGATGAAAAAAGAGTAAAACAAAACAACAACAAACAGGAAAAGTCTGCAACAATGAAAGTTTGTTCAATCTCAGTTTGTCATTTTCTCACAAAGATGACAACAACACAGACAGCAAGGCAGACAGTTAGCCAGTGGTCAAGGACGTGAAAAAGAAGAGTGAATTTATAACGAACATAACAAAAGAAATTTCACTAATGACACAGAATATAAATACAACAGAAAGAAAATCTGAACCTGTATTAACACTGAGATCTAGTGTTGTGATCGGGGTTCAAATTTCCTTCAGCATTTGAGCTGATATTCCAGCAACCCAGAGGGCATGAGAGGAGAACAGTTTGGTATTATAAACCAGCAATGACACTGAGAGGTTATCTTCTTACAGCAGCCCACTGTTTGAGAGGACTTAAAAGAAACAGAGGGTACACTGCAATGCAGTACTGCACCGAAAAACCGGGGCCTCCCTCCTGGGTAGCACTGAAGAGGCAACACACAAGGTCACAAAGGTTTCTTGACTCAGGTAGTCAGGAGAGTGTTTGTCAGGAGGGAGTTACTTGCTATAAAAACAAAGTGTTATGGCGAGGAATTTAATGCTGTTACCTGGTCGAGTGCCGACTAACCTTGTCTCTTATTTCATTTCTTTGTATTTGAGTCTCAAATAAATCAATTTGTGAGATTCATGCTCAACTTTCTTTTCTTTTTGCTCTTCAAGATAATATATGCATATCTGAAAAACTTGTTCTCCAGACAGTGGAAATAAGGAGTTTTAAAGGTATTTAAAAATAATAATTCAGAGCCAGAAAACACAAAAACATCTCAAAGGTATCACTGTTCATTGTTTTTCAAAGCAAACCATTATTTTAAAATGCATCCTTCTGAAAAGTGTTCACCAAAACAGAAAATTTTTGTTCTCTGGAGCTGCACCATATGGAAAACTATCACAAAAACCATAGAACTGATTCATTTTTTCTTGGCAATTTTTTTTATTTATTTATTTATTTGTTTTTATGGAAATTCATATGTTTGGTAAATGCCCCGTCACCAAAAAAGAACTACGTTCTTATTTGGTGACAAAAAAAGAACATAGTAAATACTGTTCTCATGCAGGGTAGGCAGGCCACTAACAGGAAACAGTCTCTGACACTTTTTGCCAAAAGATTATGACTCAACTAGAATTTAGAGTTAAAGAAAAAGGACAAAACCTAAGCCCAAGGCTATGACACTAATATATATCCAGCTGAACTGTCTTTTTTTTTCTGTGCCTGAATGAAAAAAAGCAGAATACCATAAGAAGAGAACATGTGACTGCAGACACTGTTTATATTTTTAAACTTCCTTTCCGTCCTCCACATGAGAGGCCTTAACCTGAAGTGGGTTTTATCAGAACAAATGACATATTGATGTGAGAAAACTAACTGTTGATGGACCGACACAGTTTGAGTACTGTGGCTCGCTCAGAATTACGTTTTGCTGCTTTTATTGCAGTTAAATCTCCTGAGTAAAATAAAGACTTATTATGTGGAGAAAAGTGAGACTTGGACAATAGCTGCATGGCTCACTAATAAAAACAAAAATATTGAGCAGGTGTTTTTCAAAAGCAACTGTTTGGAAAAATTGGAACATTAGACTACCATTACAATGAAATTGGACATGTCTAACCTGAAATACTGACTGAATGAAAGTGTTTAAAAAGACGGTATTTGCTGTAAACAACTGCGGTAACGTGCAGGCTGACTGCAGTTGCTACCGATCACTTCATAATCCCTTTGCTTGATGTCATTTTGCCAAATTTCTCAGTTACTGCCCTCACACAACAGTTCTTGTGACTTCCATCATGTTCGGAGCACCCAGTTTTGTTCTCCAAATGTGATATCATCACCACTCATCAACCAGCATCCTTGGTGAACTTGACGAAGGTTTCCAGTTATTGATATGAAAAGAAATACATCTATGATGATATACAAGCTTCAACAAAGTTGAAAAGAAAAGAGTTCTAAATACGGTATGTTTATGTACTGTTTGCCTTTCAAGGACAGTGTGCAACCTGTTATGCATTTAGATTAGGAATATATTTAAGAATATAAGACTCCAAGAGAAAAAAATAAAATATATGGTTTTTGAGCTTCTCTTTCAACTCTGATTATTATACCTCCCCTATAACATAGAGCATCATATGTTCCAAAGGGCTTCCTTTTATGTAAAGTCATACTGAGCAGATTTATCAAGAATAAAACTAGTTTAAATAAAAATTAGGATGGAAGATTTCAGCTCACTATAACACAAACAGTCAGAGCCAATGTATTATCACCTTGTTTATTTTTTTAAGGAGGAAAGATACATTTCGACATCTTCTTGCTTTGCACAAGTGTAAGCACACCCCAGTTCAATACTGAATTTTCAACATGATATAGTCTTTTTTTTTTTCTACCCACAAGAGTTGCTAGAAATCTAGCAGCTGACCACAGCAGTGGGTCCACGGCTGCCTTAGAGTGGGAGGAAATAGATAACCCTTATCAAGTTTTCCTCAAAGGGAACTCACAGCCGTGAAAGCTAATTACACTCAGACTCCATGGAGAACAACTATAAAACTCACTGATCCATTGCATGTTTTTATGTCTGAAAAGAGATGTAGGGCCAATTTGTTTTTAATCAGAGTTTCTTCAAACACATACTCAAAAGAAATCCCTTCAAACATATTGTAATGCATTATCTATTGTGGGCATTTCCAGCTAATTAAAATCTCCAAGAAGAATTAATTGTTGAACCCATTCTTCCACAGTTTCTCCAAAGTCTCATTGAAGGTGTTGATCCAGTGTTTTCTAGTTTTTTGTTGTTTTATTTTGTTTGTTTGTTTAGTTTTTTTTTGTAATACTACTGTCTGGGTTTTCCTAAAGACAGTTCAAAAGTCCAGAAACTAATGGTTATTTAGTTCTACTAAAACATTTCCAAAGGCCTTAGAAATCAGTTCGGTTTTGTTAAAAATATTTACAGTTCCTGAACATTTTCACATTTTGTCCATCTCACAAACCTTAATGTATTTTATTAGAATATCATCTTGATACTTATGGTGCACATTTGTTTTTATCTTTTCTGTTTCCCCACATTTTACAGCAATTAGAATTTTTCTTCTTTGAAAAATAGTGCAGGCTCATTCAAAGTGAATGAGAAATCGCTGACTATCATTTTTTTTCTAACACAGATTCTCAATTGGACTTGGGTCAGATCTTTAACTAGGCCAATTTAACACACGGCTGTGTTTTAATCTTAACCATTCCACTTTATTTCACAGTTGGCGAGGTTTGCTCAGGGTTTTGTGCAGTTCAGTTTTAGCTCTATTTAGTCCTATTTCTTCTCTCACCAGAGCCACGTTTGCTGTGTCCCCAGTGATTTCAAAACTGAAAATGGGACTTCTTATGGTTTATCCCGAACAATGGCATTCATCTTTTCACTCCTACGTAGGTCAAATTTATGGAGTGTATAACTAATAGGTGTTCCATCAAAGATTTCTCCCACTCGAGGTGTGGATTTCACAGCTCCTCCAGGAATACTGTGGGGCTTTTCTCTGTTGCTTTGATGAATGCCTTGGTACACACCAAACAATTCAGCTTTTCTTAACAACTCAAATGCTGTTAGGTTTTATCTGGGTTAGCCTGACAAAAAAAAAAAGAGTTAAAAACTTGTGACTCTGGAGTTGAAGTCGGCAATGTGCTGTTCTTTGATTAACTCTACAGCTTAGCTATGTGATCACTGGACGTCTCCTCCACTCTGAAATAAATCAGTAATAACTTAATTCTAGTTGTTTATAAGTGATAATGTTAATTTTGTTGATTACAAATTGTTTGCTTAGACTAGAATTTAACAGAATTTTGAATGGCATTTGAACAGATAAGATCAGCAACACTTGTAACAAAGAAATCATGCATATTTCTGCATGAACTTTAAACACTGGATAATTTATCCCAGTCTTCAGACAGCTATTTTTGTCCAGTATACTGGGTCAAACACAGTGCTGGCACTGTGTGAAAAATGTAACTATTCTTAACTCAGTCTTAAATGTGTGAGTTAATTGTTGATGGTTTTCAAATAACTGAGTAAACTGCTCCACAAAAATGTTCTTGATTTATATACAAATTTTCATGAATATAAACTTGCTTTCAATTTCATCCTTGGATTGTCTTGTGTTCAATTAGCTTCATGATGCCGTTTGTTCACTAATGCTCTCAGTATGCTGAGATTAAAATGCACTTCGTGTTGTCATATTTAGTGTTATTTAAAGTGAACCCAAAAGTGGGAAGATAGAGGCAGCAGGTGGTTTTGAAGATTTAATTAAAAATAACAAGAAAAGCAAACTTACAAAAGTACAGGAAGCCAAACTTGAACTTGAACAAAAATAATCCATACCAAAAAGCCATCAGGAAACATGAGGAGAATGAGAGGAAACCAGAGAAGTAACCAGCGAGGAGTGACTGAGAAAGAAGTGCTTAAATAGAGAGGGAGAGAAAATAAGGATAAACATAATGAACTAGAATCACTAAGAAAGGACTGAACTAAAAGAAAAGAAAAAAAAACAAGACTGGTCCAACCAAATTAAGAAACAAGCACAAAACAATAATGAAACTAGAATCAAATCAAACTATAAGACAACCTAAGATCCTAATATTTTTTCATAAATGAGTCATTTCTAGAGGCTAGTTGTTGTGCAACTTTTGACTTATGTACAAAAAAAGAGAAAATTCTCAATCATCCTTCCACTTTACAATTATTTGGAACCATTATAATTTATGACTTATGTTGAGGATGACCAAGTGCAACAGGACAGAGGCAATGTGATGAAAATTATTTAGTAAATGTCCAAACACTTTCTAGAACACTACAAAATACCGGAGCCACAAAAGGGCAGAACAGGGATTGACTCCAGAATCCAGCAGAGAGCAATAACACAGGTGGGAACACATGCATGCACACACATAATACAAACATAGATGGAACCTATTATTGCTTTTGTCAGTTTCAAGTTATTTCTATAGGAGTGCCAACCATTTTGCCTACCTGCACATTTCAGAAAAAAACTAAAAATCTGAACTTCCTCTACAATAACTAAAGAAAATCTAATAATTATCTAATGTTTCTGCAACCACTGTATGCGTCTTTGTGTAGTGTGTTTTTGCCATTGACAGGAATTTAAATATCGTGTGCTTGTAAACCAGCTAAATGTCATCTAATTAATATCCAGAAACGGTTACAGGGACTCCTTCAAACCTGTCTCATATTTGAGAGAACTTTCCAAAACTGTCTCTCGCACAGCTGAACAAATCAGTCATTCCTTCTGAATCCTGACTGCCAATTAAAAAGACTTTTCTCCCCTTCCTGTCGATCAGTCCGTTACTTAGACAGCCAGTCAAAACTGCAGTAATTTGACATGAAATTGGAAGGGCTTTTTTAAAAAAAAAAAAAAAAAAGCAAAGCACATAGTTTGTGTTTATTAATTCTGGCAAAATAAAAAGTTAAATAATTATAGATATGAATTCTCTCTGACTTCAAACCGTAAGAGAGGCAGCATATGTAAATAAATATCTCAATATTATGTACTTTTATGAGAAGCAGTCAGAAAAGATGACAGGTTCCATTTAAAAATATATTAATTGGCCAAGACAAGAACCATAGATGGTTACAGATTGTCCTACTTATTGACTATTGACTCTTTTTTATTTTATTTATTATTATTATTATTTAAAAAGGCTATTTTTAGGCACAGTACATTGTTCACATGGTGTGCATGCTCCACTAAGCCACCCAGCACCCCACGCCTTATTATTCTTAATAAAAAAAAATCTTTTCAGACCGAAACAGAATATTGTTTCTTAAAGCCAGCATCCAAAACATCAGTTTTTATCAATACACACCTGTGTAATTTTTTAATTTGTATGTCACACACATCTGAGTCTCATGACAACTCCACTAAGATGACCTGTGTTTTGTCTTGTGTTAAAAAAAAAAAAAATCAACCAGTTCAGGAATAAGATCAGCACATGCTCTAAAATATGTGGAAAATTGGATGGAGCTAATCCAGTCCTCACTTTCTGGATATGTCACGTTTTCCCCTGTGAAGTCCTTGTCATCAGGAAAATAAGCCCAGGGGGGACATCAAGTGTCATGGTGTGTTCTCTTCTCATTTGGGTACAATTAAATTTAAACGGTGTATAAATAAACAGCCAACAGGGTAAACTGAAGAACTGTCACATTTTCTCACAGAGAGACTCGTGACATGATAAAACAGCCTGGAATTTAAAGACAAAGTAAATAGAAAGGCATTGTTTGTCTTTTATTTTGTATGTACAATAAGCTGTAATTCATTGGCAGAAATTGGTGTAGAATATTTCCATAAAAACCTTTTTTTTTTTTTTGGTAGCAGTTATTTATATGGCCAAACGTCTATCCTCAGTCATCGATGACATGTTTTGATCAAAACAAATGAATAATACCAAAATAGTCAGTGAAGAAACCTTTTGTCCATGCACAACAGGACTAGTGTAAAATCTCAAGGTATTAAATCAAAGTCTCCTGGTTTGACCTCAGAAAAAAATTATAATGTGATACAATTACCAATTTGTAAAATGATTGTGTTTCATTTCGAGAGTAGTTTTCAAATACAACCTTTCACCCATTTTCACTGAAGCATATTAATTTCTTGGTAGTTTTTTTTTTTTTGTTCTTTTTTTTGCTGAATATGAGTTAAACTACAGAACCTTAAATTACAGAGCTGAGTTTTATTCACACTCTCAATAACTTGCTTAACCTGGAGCTTGATGACGGCTGTTTCTATTGATTTTTGAGGGTCGAGTTCCTCCCTGAGGTTACTTCACACTGTTTAAGCCATAGAAGAGATTTATCATTTGATTTCTGAAATACTGATTTCAGAAATCAATACTTTCATTGACGTTGAAAGTCCCAGGTCGTGGAGCTTCACTATCAGCTATTGGACAGGCAATGATAATTATATGAAGACAAACATGACACAGAGGACTAGACAAAGGAAAAGGTGGGAAGCAGCAACATGTAATATCTGATTTCTTAGATGCTGCATGCTATATGTATGTGCATGTTATTGCATCTGTTTACATGTTGTCTGTGTATGTATGTGCGATTAGAAGTGGAGGTAATGGTATTTTACAGTAAAACTGATGAAGAAGAGTTGGATTAAGAGTACACCCACCAAGCTCTAGGATCAAAAACATGGACAAAAATAAAAAATAAAAAATGCAGCGTGGGAGAAATGCTGACTCAACAGATTTTTATAACATTGTTGACTGGCAAAAACCTCAACTAATGTTCAAGTTATCAGAAAATATTTACAGAGATTGATCTCTCCAAACTTGAAAGAATAAACTTTTTAAGTTACAGTTTGCACAACCAAGATAGACATTCCAAGAGAGGAGAAAAAAAAAAAAAACATCAGACTAGGCGAGAGCTTAAGAGCCGATCTGTTAGGCAAGATGACTATCCTGTGTGCTGGCCAGATTTGAAGGGAGTGATAAACTCTACAAGGGGCACTGATTTCAATCTTCTGTATTTTCTTATCACACACAGCAAAATAAGTTTCCACACGTGAACAAACAAAAGCACAAAGTGTGAAATCTAATCCCTATCTCCCGTGGCCACCTGTAAAGACGCCTTTCTCTTGTCTTTGGCACTTTCCGAGGGGAAACAAATGATTCCCGAGTGAAGAGAGATGAGAAAAAAACTGAAAGAAAGGGAAACAAATGAAACACAGCCAGGGGTGGCATGTTGGAAGCTTATCAGCAGCTAGTAACTTCAAAACAACACGAGGGGCTCTGAAAATACACAGGGTGGTATAATGCATAAGCGAGGGAGTGGTAGTGAGTAAAACCAAAAGTTAAAACAAGAAAAAAAAACTCTGTAGCTGGGATGGAGAACAGATAATCTCAAAACCTCTCCTGTATAAGTTTGTTTATACATCTTGTGGTTATGTGGATTTTGTTTAAGCGTCTGTCATGACATTTTGTGTTGAAAAAACAAACCTGAATCTCTCAAATTTTATCCTGTAATATACTATTTTATATCAAATGCCACCTCCTTATAAGCATTTCATTGGTTGTTGTTGCAATCAAGGGAGGCAATGGCATAATAGAGGGTCATTTTTTTTCATAAACTATAACATATATCAAATATAGCAGGCGAGCTGTCATACCTTCTTTATTTCTCACGTCACGCTGTACTGACACTAATCTTCTCATTTCAGCCTGATTACATGTAATTAGAAGCTGTTTAACACACATTACAAACATACTGTGTTGTCTTTAGGAGGAGTGAGAGGCTGTGTAATGAATAATGTATTCCGCATCTCAGATTGTAAATCATAGCAGCTCTTCACAGTCGGGTTGCGCATAGATCAGGCATATTTGCTTACAATTCATTACGATTTGAGCCACATTTTACTAGTTTGTCCATCACTGCTGTGACAAAAATAATTGTTTAGTTGTGTATTTTATACCGATTATTTGAAAAGTCATAAACATCTATCTATCTATCTATCTATCTATCTATCTATCTATCTATCTATCTATCTATCTATCTATCTATCTATCTATCTATCTATCTAGAGCATATATGTACTACATGCAAAATGCATATTATCTCAATGAACAACTAATGAATGAATAATAAATGTATCCCATTTAAATCCGAATCAATCTCGAAGTTTATGCTGTTGATATGCACACAGGGACACAACTATACTGTAAACAAACTTGAATCATCTCTTGATTACAGTGGTACCTAAAAACAGGTTTGAAATGCATCCCATCTCTTCATGGACAGTAATCTAATTATCAGTTTATTCTGCAGAGCTTTCCAACCAAAAACCACTTAATTACATTTCCTGATGAACAAAGATGCAGTGAATTAATCAAGTTGGTAAAATACTTTTTTTTTTTTACTACGTGTTTACCCGATCACATAGCTTGACAAGAATGGACAACAAAACAAAATGAAAGTAACACAACCCTTATTTGACAGATCAGTTTATCTCCGAATGAATTTGTGCTACATTTCTTGTCGGAGGAATTAAAAATAAAACTTATAGATCAGAGTGTTTGATGTGAAGAGAATACAGGGTATCTGTGGTGAATAATTCAGCCCTCCAACCTAATGAGATGGGCAAAAGGTGTGTATCTGCCCTTGTGCTCTTTTCTCTCTGTCTCCACACTTCCTGGCTGCACATTTGTCTATTTAACATTTTAACACTCCAATATGCATAAATACAACACATTCAAGCTCTGGCAATAACAGTGGCACTCATGTCCCATTGTAGTTGTTGTTAATTTCATCTTTTAATAAATGTTTCCATTATGCACCTTTACTCGTGCCATGGTCTCCTGTTTTTGTTATGACCATCAGAAATGCACTAAGTATTACTTACCACACTACAGCATTTATAATACTTTTAAATTCTAATTTATGTTCATTATTCAGTGCCTGTTCTCCTAAACAGGAATTGAAAAGCACAAGTGTCAGTGCATATTAATCAGCAACAGTAAATAGAACAGCTGTGATGACTCAGGGGTGTCGGTATATTAACCCAACAGATATCAAGATTTATCTGCTAATTAATACAAACTTGACAATTTCATAGAAGACAAAAGCAGTTTGTTTTTCATATTCTAGTTCATAGGTCACAATTTTACTGCTTTACTCCTTTTACTGCAGCTTTGAGCCTCTTAGACATGTAGCAGAAACCATAAGACTTCATATGTAGAAAGTTTGTAATATCTTATAAATGTGTATCATTCTATATGGACTCTTGAGGGGCATTTGAACGAAAACAAAAGAAACTGACTGAGAAGAGACACAACAGGTCACAAATGATTTTTTTGTATACAAGTGATGGTAAAGCATAAAGAAGCCAAATATGGGAAGTTATTCATATGCTGCCTTTACCACTATAAAGCGACAGAATTACTCCAGTTTCTGAAGGGGGACTTTTATTGTCTTTGTCCCTGCAGACTAATCTGTATAATGGATTAATTAATATGTGAATTTATTTGGATTATTTAATATGTTTACTTATTTAAGTTTTTAAGTTTTAAGTTTAAGTTTTAACTTTATAAAATGTCACCACAGTCCGGGATGAGATTGTTCTCTATATTTACAGTTAAAAATGACTCTTAAGAAGCTTCAGCCATGCCAGTTCAATTCAGGAGAAGATGGAACCTCTTAGATCCATTTCTGCAGCCGTGTCTATCAACTCCGTCGCACCATGGTTCAGCTGAGATCCACTACATGCGGCTCTCACTCATCGACGGGCTCCGTCGTGTCACTACCTGTAAACAAAGACAGGCGCTGGCCTAAAAACAATGTCCACAGAGCCAGGCAATCTCCTCTGCGACCTATGAGACCAAACCCTGCAGATGTCAGTGGGAAACAGAATTCACAGAAGCTTGAGAGGTTCATCTCTGCACTGCTGTTAAACATGTTGTTTTCCACTGATTGTATTTTTTTCTGCTGCAGGAATGGAACGGCAGATCATGCCGACCACTCCGTCTTCACATGGCGTTAAAACAAACTGTCTTTTTGTTGCTTCCGGCTGCTATGTGTTTCCTTTCTACTGCAGTCTGAGTTCTCCACCTTTCAGGTGTTTGTTCAGCCAGCTTCACTAGCAGGTCTAGAAAATAGCTTATAGGTGACCACACAGGTGACCATCATCAAGCAACATCAATCAATTTGTCCATGTCCAAATAACCATAGTGGATTAAAATGATGTTTTATTGCGCATGCAATAAAAATTACATTTTAGTAAAAATCATGCACATGAAATTAAAATGTTTAAAAAAACACATGCATAATCACACAATCAGAATAAACACAGTTAACAACAAATTTCCACTGTGTGAATATTGACAGATATGTGCCCTGCATGTGCTTTGTGTAGCAGGAAATTAACGCCCTAAAAAGAAAAAAATCTCCATCATGAAACAGAGGGGTAATGGGATACTTCTTAAAGGGAAGCTGGTCACAGTGGATGGGAAGGTGTATGATGCAAAATCTTGTAAGAGAACCTGCAAAATGCTGCAAAAGACTTGAATGTGGCTAAATTCAATTGAGAATATGTATAAAAATGTGAAAATTTACACTCTGCATGCAATCTGAGTGAGGATTAACTTCTTGGCAAATGTAAATGTCAGGTTTAAATAAGCTCTAGCATGGTGCTTACGATATCATGCATGTCATTTCAAAAAGGATAATGAGAGAAGGCAGCTCTGTCTGTAAGAAAACCACCGGTTGTACCACAGCTTGGAGAATGTAAGACCAAACTGGAGAACGTGCATGTACCGCGAGCCTTATGACAAATATTTATATGAAATTACAAAAGCAGCAGCACATAGTACAAGACACTTATACAGACGTTTTAGAATATATTTATTTTCTTCAATATCATCCAAACAGTGATTGTTGAACTCTTATTAATAATTATCCTTGCACACAAAAAATATATTTGTATATTTTATATACAACATATATATATAAATATTTGATTAGAATCACTTTAGAATATTCAGATTTCCAAATAAACATACAAAAGGTGATAATATTTGAAAACATAGTTTGTTAATAATGTTAAGAAATGTTCAAAATCATTGATTAGAGTTTCTTTCGAAAGCTTGTGAGAATTTCAACATAATCTAGAAAATCTAAGGCATAAATTTCAGTTCTCAGTAGTTTGAAAACTTAAATGAGAAGTTCTGGTGAGTATAAACTATTACTAATTACCAGTTATGGCACATTTCCTCATACCCAAATTTGATGTGTTGCTGTACAGTACAACAAATGCAATTCAAAACAAAAACATAACTGGCACAGCATTTTAAAGCCATGATTTTGCTTACATCAATTCCATATTCTGCCATTCCAGATCATTGTCTTCCTGAAACAAAGGGATAGATGAAATGATAGTTGCCAAGTCACCCAGGACTTGCTCCAGGTTGTGTGCCGCCTCCCTGACTGATTTGACAAATTTCATGATCTCAGATTTTATTTCAGCTGGTGGGGAAGACGCCTCCACTGCCATACGGTCACTTTCAACGTTGTTGGACTCTTGCATCAGTGAGTTTGACAACAGTGTTGCCTGATCAGAGACTGACACCGAGTCTCCACTTTCAGACTCGGGGGCAGAAGGAGGCTCAATTCGCCTCTCTGCTTCCCTGGCTTCCTTAATGTGATGAATCTCTTTTGCATCCATAGCGATGAAGAAAATGTCCACAGCTACAAACAAACCAGACAGCACACCTGTTGCCACTTCTGCCACACGCACTGCCCTGGATGTTTGTGCAGCAAGCTGGCCAATGTTAGCCACTCTAACCAACCGGACCAGTTCAGCAATACCACCAAGCCCTCTTCCAGCTCTAACGCCAACCCTCCTCAGGTTTTCCTCTGTAAATGTGCTGTCAGTGCCAGGTGTTTGTGGACACTGGCTGTTGATGGCCTGCAGACTGCTGTTAATCTCCAAGAGCCACGTCACTACTGCACTAATTTTCTTCTCTATTTCTTTGATGATGCTGCGAACTGCTTTACGATCAGAAGACTGGTTGACCATATTTGTGATGTTTGAGGCACCAGCAGTGACCCCACCAGCAACACCCACCCCCACACCAACTCCAGTGACAATAAGTGAGGCTCCTAAAGTGAAGGGTGCCAGAACAAGCCCCACTATGGATGTAATTCCTCCCACGGCTCCAATCACTCCTCCTGCCAGACTGCCGATGGTAGTGCCTTCATGAACACGCTCCAGACCATCTGCCAGAGCTCTCAGCCTCTCCAGCTTCTCCTGAAGATCCTCCACAGCTGTTTGGCACTTAAACAACAAATAAAAAACAAACACAGTCAATTTCTGAAAGCACACAAAAAGAAAACATTGTAGAAGCACATCTGAGATCAGTGCAACTTGCTGATGACGCTGCCCTCTATGTACTACCTAACGCCCCATGTGTCTCTTTTCTAAGACACCTGAATCAAATGGACTGCTTGTGACCAGGCCTCAGCAGAGCCGACTGAGAGAATTCAGCCATTTGATTCTGGTGTACAGATGCAGAGATGAATGTCTCTGAACATTAGCGCTTGAGGGTACACTGCAATAATTGGAAAAACGGAAATATCTTACCTTAGTTCTAAGACACCTGATAATGATTGGGCGCAGCAGGATCTCACTGGCTGTTGGTCTTTTTTCAGGCTCTTTTTTCAGAAGATCACTCAAGAGATCACAAAGCTCAAATGAAAAATAGCTTGGAAGAGGCGGGTATTCACCACTAATTATCTTAGGCATGATCTTAATTGTAGTCTCTGCAAAGAACTGAAAAGCAAAAATTCAATACCAGGCAAGATTTTACAACTTTCAACATGTAAGCAATTTTTTTTGTCACTGTATAAAAGGTATGTACTAAAACCTTGAGAGCCAAATTAAAAAGAACAATTGAAAAACCTGCTGTTCTAATATAATTTTGACCTGGTACCAATTGTATTTTTTTTTAATCAAAACTGCAGACATTATCCACAAGTAAAAATAATAGTTTTTAAACAAACTGTTTTAAATTTTTCAAGTCAATGTTGTTAACTTACCGCTTTCTGTCGTGTGCAGAGCTCATAGAGTATGCACCCCAGCGACCAGATGTCACTAAAAAAATACAGGACAAACACAAGAAAACAATCTAAAATATTTAATGGATCTACTGTCGAGGTGACTATACATCTGACTTTGTATAAAACACAAGTGGAGATTGTGCAATATGTTCTGTTTGTCTTCTGATTGGTTTATTAATAATAAAAAAGATACAATTATTTAACACAGCTTATTTATATACTCATATGCAAATGAGATACTGCCAATATTGCATCAATTATGCTTTCATTGGAGGATGAAAAAGGATTTTTTTTTTATGTTTTCAAGTTAACTCAAAGCTAAGAAAATTAACTCTAGCAAAATAGTGATGGACTGAGTGAAGGACCTCCAAAGGTTCATATGATCATTTTTTTTTTTTACAACCAGTTGTGTTAACATATTTCTGATCTTTCCACCTTTTATTTCTTGTAGTACAGGTCTACTTGAATGAAATTAGCCAATAACTCTTATTCGTATAAGCTGGAAAAAAGAAATGCATAATCTACAACAAGATAAATTAAGGCAGTGGTTCCCAAACTTTTTCTCCTGGGCCCCCCCAGTGGTTTCCAAACTATTTCTGGGGCCGGGGGGGGAGGTCTGCCAGGGCAGAGTATACTCTAAACAAGTATAGCTGAATCGTAGCTGAACATAGACATCAACACCAGTAGCCTAAGCTACTTGTTAACAAGCTTAAGGTGCTGTATTGATATTAGCTAGCTAGTCATCTTTTAGCTAACTTTACCTGCATCCAACAGCTTTAATCAACAGTCTGTTAGTTTGGGGTTTGCTGCCATGATTCTAACACACCTGCGTAGGTCTGTATAGCAGCAGCAGGTGTAAACCCAGCGTGAGTGTTGTAGCGCTCACGTTGCGTTTAAAGGTTGCTCGAAAAAAAGGTTACTACATGTTAACAAACAGTTTTAACTGCTGATAAAAGTGACAGAGGACACAGCTATGGGAAGTACGGAAGCTCCTATTATATCAAATTGACAGAGGAATAACAGAGAGTTGGCCATTCTAAGGTAAAAACCCAGCGCATAGAGCGTCCGCGCCCCCCCTGTAATGACACGGCGCCCCCCCTAGGGGGTGCTTCCCACAGTTTGGGAACCTCTGTATTAAGGGAAAATTATCAAATGCCTCTAAAACCTACAAGCAAATCCTTGATTAAGAACATTATGTGTCTATTTGCAAATTCTATAAAACACCAAAATGCTAAATTAAATTAATTTAATATTACTGTAGGAAAAGTACCTTTTTGCATCATAAGTTCCCCCCGTGAAGACTTCAGGAGCCAAGTTATTTATTGTTGGATCTGAGTTTGTGGCAGACTGGCCTTTTGAACTGTGAGAAAAACATATTAAATATGTAATTCACATATTAAATTTCTTCTTTGTAAACAAGCTGACAGACATGACAAATTCCTATTTAGCAGTATAACATGTTAGAGGTAGTACAAACATGAACAGTAGGATGTTCAGTGGAAACATCCAATGATTGCTATTATTAATTATTGTAAAAGCAGAGGTAGGTGTTGGTAGACCGTAGATTTTGAGAATAATATTAGCACAGGTAAGGTACTTTACCTTTCATGAATATTTCCAAATCCACCCAAATGCACCAATCCAAATTCTGACACCAATATGTTCTGTAGAAAATGGAAAAAGTAGTAGTCAAAATAAGAAGTAGTCAAAGAATGGTAAAAAGATTTTAAGTATTTCAAAAGATTATGTTGAATGTCTTGTCAATCCATTACAACATCATTATACTGAGAAGATAAGATAACTTGTGATTTATTTTTTTAATGTTAAAATGCAAAATTAAAATGCAGCCTTTCCTTTTGTTTGTGTGATATGTGCAGTACCTTTGGAATCAGATCTTTGTGAAGCAAACATGCCTCATGAATGGCTTTGAGAGCCAGACAGATCTCAACAATCCAGCTTAGTACCTAGATAACAGACAACAAATAAAAAAGGCATGATTTTCCCTTTTCTTGGAATCAAAAATCTGAACTCTGTCAGACTCTTAATAAAAGGTGTCTGAAAATGTATTTAGTATACCTCACACTCTTGTGGAGGCTCTTCTGGATTCTTTCCAATAACATCAGCAAGATTCCCACCCTGGTATTCCTTCATTATTACGTAATAAATGTCTTGATTTTCATCTTAATGACACACACACACAAGTATTTTTAGTTTAGTTAGTTTTCATCATCAAGGATGCAACTTTATAGGTTGTTGTATAGCTTCACTTGGGTAATAGCAAGACGGGTTAGTTAGTCTCCAAGAAATGTTAACTGTGAAAAAGTCATATTCTTTTGTATTGTGAACTCTGATTTGTAAAATGTTTGCAAAATACATTCCTTATACAGCAGTCATCTGAAAGTTCAAATGTGCACAAAATACACGCCAGTCTGTGGAATTATATATTATTAAAGAGCAAAAGCCTTGAAAGTTAAACAGTAAATGATCCATTCACAAAGCTTATTTTGAGTTATAGGTGTTTTGTTTTTTAAATTTACATGTAAATATACATTTTTGAATTGCATATAGTGTCCTCTAAGAATTTACTATATATACATCCATCCATACCGTCTTCTTCTTGCGTGTCGCTGGTGCCAATCTCTTGCAGTCATTTGGTGATTGATGGGATACACCCTAAACAGTTTGACAATTCATCACAAGAAAACACAGAGGCATGATACAGGACAAACAACCATACAGACACACACAGCCATACCTAAAGGCATTGCAGAGAGATTAACCAACCTAACAGTCATGTGTTTCAACTGTGTGAGAAAGTCGATGAACCCGCAGAGAATCAACTCGTGCATATTGTTGAAAATTATATCCTACAACCCTGAACCTATTTTCAGTTTGTAGCTATGTTGCTACTTTTTCATTTTTCAACATTTCTTGGACACTAACTAAAAACCAGATTCATTAAAACATGGTTTAAAAACACAAGGCAACAAACCTTTAAATGAGTTGCTTATATTTATGAGATGAGGGTGGTTTGTTTGCCGAAGAACTTCGATCTCTGACATTAGTGCAGCATGAGCTTGTCTGGAAAGCTGCAAGGCAAAGCATGGTTGCATGGCAGTGATTTGATCTAACAATATTCTCCATCCAGCAAATAAAAACATGTAGTCTTACAAATTACAACATGCATTTTGATGAAGCTTGTTGGTCAGAAACTTTTATATAGCTTTTATATATAAACTTTTATATAGCTTTTATATATACTTTTATATATAAGAAACTTTTGAAAATATAAAGCTTTAGGGAGGTAATAAACATATTTTACATTAAGCCAACATTTCTACATTAAACAAGTTTTCCTTAAAGGTCCTGATGTAATATTCTGGTCTTAAATGTTGTGTTTTAGCTATCTGCAAGTAGAAAATCATCATAGTTAACAGACATAATGACTCAAGTGTTCAACCGAAGAAGAAGTGGAGTTTATTGCATCGACCATCAAGCGGCTTCTGAATAGTAAATTATGATTAATCTGCAGCTTTGCAACTAAAATCAGGGGCAGAACCTTCCTTCCATTGAATGATTTATTATTTAATTTAGTGCACATAAAGTTGAACTCTTACCTCTGGCAGACGAATCATCTTTATAAAATACGTATCGTCATCTTTGGTAGCAGTGATGCCACTTTCAGTTTCTGTTGTTGTCACATAGCCTTCCTTTGCCAGTTTGCTTTGTTCCTTTCCCATCTTTGTTAACTGCTGGTGACAAAAGTTGAAAAAACAGGCAAGACATTTTATTGTTAAAAAGGGAAGTGTCATGATTTTGGGTTCTTTGAGTAGGTTTTGGGTTTGTTTCATTCTGAGTCCATTAGTTCATTTTCTTTGATTACATCAGTCATGTTTCTGTTTTACTTTGGTTCAGTCCTTTCTTAAAGTTTTTAGTTCAACATGTTTATTTGTTGTGTCCAGTTATTCCTTGTTTCTCTAGTTTAATTACGTTTCTTATGTCGAAGAAAGTGTTAGATTAATTTTTGAGAGTCTTGTGTACACTCCCTCGCCCTCTGTGCAGCTCTTAAGGAAACACAGGAAGCCACTGGAAGGTTTCAAGTCCCTGTTGTGTTCTTATTTTACAGAACTGGACAGCGGCCAAGTGGAGTTGTATAGTTCTGACATAGAAACTGGACTGTTCACCTGATGGTTTTATTTCACAAGACTGTTTGAGAAACTCTTGAGTTGCTCAGTAACTTGAATGCTTTGTCATGACATTTAACAGACTCTAAAGACAAAGACAAAGCTAATACTTTCCTTTTCTTCTTTGTTTTCCTTGGGTGACACTGAACCTGTTTGGCAAAACAGGAACAACAGAGAAACAGGAACAACTGGAACCTGAAATATGTATCGAGTTACAGTTTTGCAGAAACTACACCCTTCGTCCGTGCTTCTATGAATACTGAATCAGATCTTGCATATTCATTTGTAAGTTTCCTATTTTTCTACTTTAGGTACCAGTAGGGATGACATGAGGGAAGTTCAAATCTTTAAAGCAGTATAGGTAGCCGTATCTTTATTGGAGGGAGATTAATGGCTCTTTATTGGAGTCTATAAAGGTAGTTCCTGTATATCATCTCTCGCTCTGGTTCTCTCTCTCTGAAGGTACTTGACAATATAGGTAAAGATTTTTTTGTTTGCTTTGCATCTTTTTTTTTACAGCATATTGCACATATTTTTACAATCATCCATAGATTATTTCACCCGTGAGATGTACCTTACTTGTTTTGTTTAAATGAACTTACAGAGCATGTTAAACTTTGTAGACTTTTAATACCTATTACACCACTGAAGTTGTGTAATATGAACACAACTTAAGTTTGTTTTGGCAGTTTCATGAGAGCAACTGAAATGTGGAGCACTTTTTAAAGTTTACACTTTAAAAGTTTCCTCTTCCAACCACTAAGACTCTAATTACTTGGGTTCTTGGTCAGAATTATGATCATCTGGATTTGATCAAACAAAACAAGATACAGGCGACAGAACCCTCTTACAAAAAAACCAAAGCAAACTCAAAAAATAGACTTTGTGATGCATAATTTGTAGTCACACAACCAATTTTCATCTCTCCATCAAACAGTTTTAGTTATTACTTACCTGGCGTATGTTATCCGCTGAGACTGAAAATAACCGTTGTTTTCACTCTCTATCTCTCTCGCTTTCTTCCTTTCTCTGTCTCTCTCTTTCTCTTTCTCTCTCTTTCTTTCTCTCTCTCTCTCTCTCTCTCTCTCTTCATCTCTCTCTCATTCTGCTCTTTGCAGCGGTTTTTAAAATCACTTTCACTTTCTCTTTACCTCTACATCAGGGCTTTGCATATCTTTGCATGTTGTCTGTGTGAATATGTCTTTCTTTCATAATCAGAGCTAGGGTTATTTGCATTAGTACAGCATTCTCCAAAGAGTGAGGTTTACTTTCTACTCAAACATTTTGAACAGTAAGCAGCATACCTGGAGACTTCTTGGCAGATACTTGGACAATGTGAGACCTATAAATAGCTCAAATAAAGCTATTGACTACTCTAAGGAAGTAAATCCTTTGTTAAATTTTATAGTTTATCAAATGAACACCACACCTGCATTAGGCATGCGTGTTATGGAAATATGCCCAGATAAACAAGTTGTTTAGCTGGCTGACAGCAGCTGTCTGCAAAAGTTTGCCACAAGCCAGTAGAGGCATCCAGTCTTCTGTCAAAAATAACAATATGGATATTTGTTTACATGTAGATACAAAACAGAAATATAGAAATAAAAAAGAATGCTGCTTTAATTGATTTTTCAAATTTTGTTGGTTAAAAAAATGTATTAGTAATTCACATATTCTCTCAACGGCAATTAATTTGAATAAACGTCATGACAACAGATTTAATGCAGACAGCTTGCCAGATATAATGAGCACATGCATGACTTTATCCAAGGGTTTCTTATAAAAGCTCAGCCTATAAACATGAGGTTGTGTTTCAGTGCTTCTAACAGCGAAATTTAGTGTATTTTTGTTTTGTTTTTTTCTGTAATGCAAATGCCAGGAAGCAAATCTCAGGTTAATGACTTTTTCTCAACCACCAAAAAACCTGTAGAAGAACACTTTCTTTCTTTCTTTCTTTCTTTTTCTGTCATAACAGGAGTTATTATGTCAGGGTGACAGCCATTTTGTCATTATGACAAGCATCATAATGCTTGTCATAATGACAAGCATTATGACAAGCAATGTAATGAGACGTGAAGGGAGAACAGCAATATTTGACACAAATGTTTGCAAGTCAAACAGTATCAATCACATTCTGTTTCTCCCGTCTGTCCTTGTGTTGTTGGGTTTTTTTTTTTTTCCACACAGCTGTAGCATCTTCCAGTGATAAATCCTAGTGTGACACCAAACCCTCAAAGCAGATAAAATAATAAAGGATGCAAAGTGGAAGCATAGACAACATTTCACCACTTACGATCAAGCAGTGTTCGAGTAAATTAAGTGTGCAAGTAGGGATTAGTCCAAAATGGTTTTTCAGAACCGAGGAGCAATATGTAAGTTGTCAAGTTTATTTGCGTCGCACATTTCTTCAACAAGACAGTTCAGAGTGCAAACCCGAAAACAATGAACAAACAACACAAAAACATTACATGACAGTGGGAAAATAATGCAACGATGTTAGAATTATTGCACGTTCACTTATTAATATCACAAACAAATGGGGTTTCAACCTTGATTTAAATGAACCATTTCAGCTCGTTTGCAGTATTCAGGACGTTTTTTTCTGGAGTAGAGGAACAGAAAAACTGAATGCTTTTCTCCATGTTTGGTTCTGGTTTTTAAACTAACAAAAGTATTTTAAAGCCTTTTCTGTGAGCTACAGTGAGCCCGTGTAAGAACTGTAGGACGAGAGTGATGTGCTCTACTTTTCTAGTTTTCTTGAGAACGCAAGCAGAACGGCTCTGCAGCTGTTTGATTTTTTTAGGCAGACCTGTGAGGGCACTGGTCCAGTGATCAAATTAACTTAAGATAATTGCAATTTTCCAAACTCATGTCTCTTTTGTATTTTCACCCACACCTCTACACATGTAAAACAAAGGACAAGAAAGAGAAAGCAACGTATATTTTTGCAAGCGATGCATTTCTAAATGAATCAATACACTACACACATATGAGTAACGATGTGTTTGAAGGACTAAACGCCGTAGGAGTTTTGGCTGTCAACTTTGCCTTGCGAAAATCTATGTCTACAAGCATTTTACTACAATGGCCGGCTGCCAAAGTGACGGAGGAGTTGAGAAAAATCAAAGACCACATCAGTTTGAGTTTTCAGCGCGCTCTGAGTATCGATCATCTGCAACCCACTTCACCTTAACGGTCATGGTTTTATCTGGAAGACAAGGTTGTGTCCCTGAGAAGGACACATTGATTGCAGGACGCGGTCAGACACAAATAACCAACTGAATCTGTTGAATGCCAGAAAACAGGTGTTACAATATGGAATAACAAAACATAATCGCCAGTCAAGAAAAAGGCCCATTGAATAAATAAGTAAAAGTAGTTCATTATTTTCCTTTCAGTGAAAATTTGGTTTAAACTTACAGTAAGAATAATACAACAGATGTCCTGTCTTCTTTCTTGGGACCTATATTATTAGTACTTCTGTTTGGAAAGTCAGTATGTGAAGTTTTATTTACTTAAAGTTACTGATTGACTATGAGGCATGCAGTTGGTTTAAGTGCATGCCAGTGCCTAAGACTGCAAGTGTGGGCTGATAAGAAAATAAAACATTTTTACAGATGAATTAAGTCAGGAATGAAACCGCAGCATAGATATCCTCTCCAGAACATTAAAGTGTAGTAGTTTAAAACGCCATAGTCTCTGCAGACATAAGACAAATAGGTATGTTTTGTTTCCCCGAGTTTATAGATTTTTATCTAGGCAGAAATGTTTTGCTTAGCATCTGCTTCTTCATTGTGTTTGTGTTTTTTTTTTGTGTGTTTTGTAAATAATGGGTTTTAGTCAATATTTAGCCAAATTGTGGCTATTACAAAAAATTCTGCAGCAAGGCAACGTGCTGCCAGTGTTTGCTTAGTGGGCCATCTGTCAAATGGTTATCAACTTCATTAACATTTGGCAAGGGCGTGAGTAAGAACAGCATACAGTGGTGTGAAAAAGTGTTTGCACCCTTCCTCATTTCCTGTTTTTTTGCATGTTTGTCACACTTAAGTGTTTCGGAACATCAAACCAATTTAAACAATAGTCAAGGACAACACAAGTAAACACAAAATGCAATTTGTAAATGAAGGTGTTTATTATTAAAGGAGAAAAAAAATTCAAACCATCAATGCCCTGTGTGAAAAAGTGATTGCCCCCTAAACCTAATAACTGGTTGGGCCACCCTTAGCAGCAACAACTGCAACCAAGCGTTTGTGATAACTTGCAATGAGTCTTTTACAGCGTTCTGGAGGAATGTTGGCCCACTCATCTTTGCAGAATTGTTCTAATTCAGTTACATTAGAGGGTTTTTGAGCATGAACGGCCTTTTTAAGGCAAATTTACAAATTGCATTTTGTGTTTACTTGTGTTGTTCTTGACTATTGTTTAAATTGGTTTGATGTTCCGAAACACTTAAGTGTGACAAACATGCAAAAAAACAGGAAATGAGGAAGGGTGCAAACACTTTTTCACACCACTGTATGCAGAAGCAGTGGGAACAATAATTGGCTTAAAAGAAGAGAAGTCATAATCCTGCTTGCCTAGACTGAAAAAACATATTTCAAGATATATACTTCTTTTTTTTTTTGGCTCCTAAACCTGAAAAGCGATGTTGCTTTATGAAGCTGAACTGTTTTACTGTACTTTTTAGGAATTAAAGGACATTATAAAAGATAATTCACTTGTATTAAAATTTACAAAGAAAAAAAAAACAACTTTACACATCTGTCCACTTCTATAATATTTGACTGAGATTTTTATTTACAGCAAGTTTAGTAACTTCCAAAAATGTTAAGACAATTAGAAAAACAAATGATGCACAAAGTCAATAATTGAACACTTACTAGTTAAGTTACTAGTTAAGTTTAATATGAAAGAAAATTAGAAAAAATATACATGAATAATAACTGAGTTGTGTGAATGCAGCATCCTGATAGCCTTATAGACCACTTATTCACACTTAAACCTGTTTTACCCGTTTCCTTATTTAAAGTTATTCGTATTCTCCAAACAGTCATGATGTTTGCCATATTTGCATACACCTGTGTGATCAGGGCTTTGAAAATCTGCCAGATTTCACAGAACCTTCCTGCTTTAAAGCTCCAGTGTGCTTAATGTATATGAACCCAAATCTTGCCTTTAATCACCTGTAATGCCTTTGCATGTCATTTGCAATAAAATACTCATTTGCCTATTTGCGTATTGTCCCATGTGGATTTTTGTTTTCAAACCCAAAATTGGATTTGTACACAAACTGAAGATATTTCCCATAGGCAGAGTTTTACTCCATCTTAATGGTTTGTTGTTCCCTATGCTCGTGTTTTGCATCAGCAGAGCAAAATGTTACACTTTGAATGTCTAAGTAATTAACTGATGAATAATTTGGTGATGCAAACACTAATATCTGTTATTATAATGATCAAATGCAAAGCACTGTGCAATTGCCATGCATATTAATTAGTGTGCAGACAGTGAAACAATGACAATGTCCAGTAGATGCATATAGACGTTCCCTGGCTCTCCTACAATTCTTAGCAAGAGTTTGGAAGAAGTAATAGTTGTAGTTTAAAATACTATGTTTAGCATTTTATAACAGAAATCAACTTCTCCTGTTATAGTGGCTAAAATACCAGTTTCACTCTGGTCTTTACTGCTTTACTGCTTTTTAAATCACTCCCTTTACATTTTCTTTGACCAAGTCTTTCATGTTTTGTTCTCAGCTCTTTCATCTGCTTCCCGTCGATCTTTTTGTCAACCTGTGAGGTCTTTGTTCTATACAACGGTGTCTGCTGAAATCGGTCATAATCTTCTTTGGTTTCTTGAACTTCTATACGTGAATGAAACTATATTTGTGTTTTATTTCACAAATGAATATTGAAATACCCGCCCTGGTTGTTCTTGCTCTGAGCAGAGTGCTGATGAGTCAACAGAGAGTGGAGAGAGTCACATCTATAAAGTGTACGCGACTTCATTTACTTTGTGTCACAAGATTGGACAACATTGAGCTCGTGTTGCTGCTTGTCGTCATCGTGCAGGTTACTGAATTACGGCAGCAACTGGGAGATAGAGGGCAGCATGCTGGACGAAGAGTACATTCTGCCAGGTGAAATACAACAAAAACGTATGGAAGACTGTCCAGAAGTACAATGTTGAAGAGGCCAGGGCAAGATGACATGAATGGTAAGCTGAGGTGCCCTCTCCTAAGGCCAATGAAATAATCAGTATAGCTTACTTCAAGTTGGCCAGGCCAGGTCCCAGGTTTGAACCCAGGACAGGAAAGAACGACACAGGCCAGATACAAAAAGGCTTACATGCCTGTGTTTAAGTGTGTTTCGATTTACAGAATTGTTTACCTTCTGTCCATTTGTTCTCTTTTGCTTTTATGCTGCTTATCTCTTATGGGGCCATAGAAGTAGAGCAATAAACAATCTGCTTGTGTGTGCATCTATGGGTTGCTGACTCTGCTTCCTCAGGACTGAAAGAACATCTTGAACTTTCGTTCTGTGTGTACGTGCCTCTATGCAGCACACATTGCTATGGTCATTTGAGAATAACTGTTGAAAGAAACTCTGAGACAACTACTTTAGTTTTAACTTCTGAAACATCAGATGGAGACATACACACACACGCGCGCACACGCACACACACACACAAAATGTCAAACAAATCCTGGTTGTGCCTGACTTATGAATCTCTTCATTAGTGAAAATCCAAAAGAGAAATCAAGGGTTCTGATTGGATTGCTGAATATTTTATTGGAATCCCCTCACCATGCAACAGGCATGAGGCTCTAATTAAAGCTGTAAATCAAAATGCAATTTCTATGAACCTTTCTGTCCTTCCCCCTGAGCTCTGCACTTCTGTTCTCTCTGTTTCACTCGCGCCTTCTCTCAAAGAGCTTCCTTCCAAAATGCAATTATTTGGCAAGTGTAGTTCCTCACAAAGAACAGCACTTATCCCAACTTTTTAAATCAATAATTAAGTAATCATAAAATTGCTCTCATTCTTTGTAAGACTTTTTTAAAAAATGTATTTATTGTATATGTTTCTGCCAAAGAAAGTCAAAATGATACAGCATACCTTATCCAAGCAATGCCTTTGGATAAAATATTGCTTGAATTCTACTTAAAGTTCTAGAATTTGAGGTAAGAATTCTGAATCATAGGTAGTTCTCTTTAAGAGATGCAGCAATTTTCACATTAGAAGTTATTTAGCTGTTATAATTGCCTAAGGCTAGGTAGGCTGTATATTTCAGCAGTGCTGGACAAATATTGCTTCAAATATTCATTTTAAGGCAGTCTTCCAGAGAGTAGTGGGCTTTGCTCCCTTACATGTGACATATTTTTAATAATTCCTCTGCTGGCTTTTTTATGCCTTGTTGGTGTTCCAGGAATATTCAATCCCTCAAAATCAGTAACAGATGGATGTGTACTGCAAGGCCTGTGTTGTAATTTTGGGAACGAGTCATAGAAATTTACCTAAAGAAAGATGATTTGCCCCAACCTTTTTTTTTAACCCTTACAGATTTCTGAAATATTTTGGTTAAACTTTATTTAGACATGCAATGTTTGTATTTCTGAGCAAATACTCAAAAGGAATGAGAACCCAAGGGGGGAAAGACTCCCACAGATCTAAGAGCATATTTCTAAATCCACAAATAACACAACACAAGAAAAATAAAAATAAAAACTAAGAACCTAGAAGCAAAGGAATGAGCCAAAATGGCAACATGTTTATTTCAATATTCTACAGAGAAATTATCTGTATGTAGCCAGAAATTTTGATGTTTTTTTTTCTAACTACATCAAATACTATAGCAAAAGATATATTCTCTCACATTATGCATACAGGGCAAACAGGTTATTGTGATTTTTCTTCCCTTTAAATGTTCAAATATGTGTATATTTAATGCATACCGGCGACGGACTGTACTTGTGAAAAAGAACAAAAGGTTGTTTATCCTGATCATTTAGAGGAGCAAGCAATATTGTTCTGCACACAGTCAAAAATCTCCATTACAGTCACATCAGGCCATTTTAATATAGTAAATGATTTTGTATTACTAATGATTGGTGTTTTTCTACTGTGACAAACGTTGTTTGGTAATGAGCTCTGAAGCTTCTGCATTGTTCAATGGTTTGTTTATCTAATCAGCATTGAGAGTTCCTCAATGCTGCGTCATGTTTAACTGACAAAACCAGCTGGGTGCTCATGTCTAATCCTCAAATACTCTTGCTAATTACACAGCATAGAAAGAAAATAAAAAAAAATAAATAAGAGCATGAAACTCTTACTCGTGTTTTTTCCCTTTTAAATTAGCTTCCATTTCCTGTCTTTTCCTTTTGCTTTTTTTATCTTCCTCTCTATAAACCCACTTTCTCTTTTTTTCTCTCCTCTTTTATTTCAACCGCTCCCTCCAAATTGATAAAGTGACATTTGTTTCAAGTTCAAGTAAGCCATGCGATGGGACTGGCAACCTGTCCAGGCAAAGTTTGCTAAATAAATTAAAACATCCTGAATCCCTGAACATTGTTTTTTTTTTTGTTTGTTTGTTTGTTTGTTTTTGGTGGGGGGGGGGTCCCATAGCTTTGGCAGGGTTCAAGCAAATAGCATAAACTTTCTCAGGTTTTATTCTTTGATGTATATTATGATTTATCAGCATTTCCCCTCCTTCAAATCTTTCACATGGCTTTACAACTAAAAAAGGGTCATTTGTGTCTCTTCAAAAATTGATGCCATTGACTCTAGTTTAAAGGGATTTTTTTAATACTCTGCATTGCGATTGGATTTCTACTTTTATTGCTCTTATTCCCAAGTGGGGGAACCCTTCAGATTTTTATATTTTATAGCACACTAGCTGAATAACTTTTTTCATCCACTATAAATCCACTACAGTGTCTAATAACATGTTAGATCTTGAGGCCTCAGGAGCATATTTCTAAGATAGAGGTTTACGCTGAGAGCGAGAAAAAAAACCATATAAGACATGAATGTCTGAACTGCTTAAAGACAGTTGAAGGTACAGACTCAGGCTTGGCAAATATGGAAAGTGTGTGTCTGTAGAGAAAACTGTGCTGATACATAGCTGCTGGTATATGTTTACAAGGGGGAAAAAAATCAAATATGTAAAACTTTGTCTATGCTATAAATAGCATAGACAAAGAGCAGCTGTGTTTCTGTAGTTGCTTGTAGATTCCTCTTAAAATGTAACTTTCAGGTTCTTCCTGGTTCATGCACAGATCCGCATAATTGACCAATTTAAAATAAGCTTGTGTCATCAGTGTTTCCTCAGGATTATTCTCACATTGGCATTTTTAAAGGTGACTAGATCCTGATTAATACACTTCACTACCCATTAGCATATGAGATGGCAATACATTCTATTTGATAACTTTTTAATGGCTGTGCAAAAAGATCAGTGCTTGTGCCAATTTATTTATTTATTTTTTTTTACTTCTCAGGCTGGGTAATGTGTGTTAATGCATATTATTTAAATGCAAGCTATAAAAGAAGACTTTTTGTTTCCAAGGGACACAGGTTGAGCACAAGATGAGTTTCCAATAAGAAACTTGTGACTATAATTAGGAGATATCAGGTCATAGGTCAGTAAACATCCTCACTCATTAATGTAAGTATTTACTTACCTTATACTCTTACTCTTTTCCCTTCAGCGTTTGTGTGTCTTGTCGTGTGTGCGTGTCCTCTGGGCTGGTTGACAGTGAAGTAAACTGATAAGCAGGGTAGAGCCTATTAGCCCATTTGGCCTGCAGGCTGAATGTCACTGCGGTTTTTGTGATTCCAGTCACAAACCACATCTACAGTAACCCTGAGCGCCGGTGAGATGTGGGGTGAAATCCCATCATGTGTCTTTTTGTTAGTTCATTAACCTCAATCTGTGCAGCTCAACCTTCTTTCTTATTATTGTCTGTTGTCGTCTTGTCCTTTCTGCTCTCGCTGTGTGTTTGTGTTCAACTCTAATAGATTGCCAACAGGACTTTTGTCATCTGGTGGGGAAATGAGGCATTCAGTCCCTTAATATGCATTTTAAAACCAGATGTGGGGAGATTATTATTGTTCTTATATGTGTACCTACATTTTTGCTCTCATTTCCTGCCTTTGTGTAAAACCCCCAGCAGTCACAGCTGCTATATTTGTCGCTAACAAAATTGGGATTTTTATTGTTTCTATTACTTCAGAAAAACATCAGTTCAGTCTTGAGTTTTACTCCGATTTAATCTATTTGATTTAAGCGTGGGCATTATGACTTGTGTAGCAGGAGCAACTGTGATGTTTTAACATTGAATTTAAATGCTATAATTTGTTTTGGCAACATGCAGACTGAGTGGAATTTAATCTGTTAAATGGCAAATGTACTTTAGCAAGTCAGAAAAATGCCCAACCTGATTCAAATCTGTTCAGAAATGTTATTCTCTGTTGTAGGAAATTGCGATAAAGTCATGATGACTTTACTGTAAAAGGTGTCATCACTCAAGACATTTGCCATATTGCCAGTTGCCAATTTAAATCAGCTTTTCATTTAAATTTTCTTAAATCACATTGGTTTAGGTCTGTGCACATGAAGGATTTTTATCTAAGAAATAGCTAGCAGCTGCTAAAAAGACTAATTTAATTCAGTGCATTGCATACAGATTACTTTTGTAAGTCTGAATAAGATAAACAAGTTAACAATAACTGGTAAGGTTTTTGTGTTGGAAACATCCAGCAAGGATAACTGAGCCAATCTTTCTATTTAATAAGTTAATTCTCTCATAAATGATTTGAGCTGTTAGATTTTAAAAAGTGCTTTAATTATTTGTCCTCTCATTATGTTGTTTCATCATCACGTGGAATGCAGCCAGGATGTTGCAAGTGGTTAGTCGGTATTGTAGCCAGTAAAACAACAACAGAAGAGACAAATACCCCCAAAAAGAAGTAAAACCGAGGAATCTGTCACACCAAATTGCCTCCTGCGTCTGCTTCATAATCAGCTGGATCATAACTGCTGTGATGATGATGGTTCCTTTGTAATTACTCTGCTTACTCATCGCACACCTCCTCTGATTCATTGCATCAGCTGGGGAGCTGGCACAAAGACTCTCATTCTGCCAGTGATTAACCGTGGAGTCCAGAGATATGAGCTTATCAAGACTGCACCTGTCCACCAAACAGTGAGCGTTTCAGTCACTGTGTATGTTTGGCAAAATTCAAGTCATGTTACTCACGAAACAGCACAAACCAAAGCTGGTGGAAATCGTAAATCCACAATGGGATATTTTGTTAACTCGGAACATTGAGAAACATGAAAATAAGGTTACCTCATCTACGATGACCGCAGGGCTGCACCGCTTTCAATACCAAAAATATATATATTTTTTTTCCAACTGGTATTAATCTATGTGCTAACATCTTCAAGCAATTTTAGTCAACCGAAAGTAGAAGAAACATAATAAACAAATTTTCTTTGGTCCATTTCATATTGTTCGCCATAACTCCTGCATCCAAATACAGGTACAGAGTGAGATCAGCATTCTGCTGGTGATTGCTTCCCTTTGTTTTGGGAACCAGTTTACTTGTTTAATACTTAACATACAAGTTAAGTCACTGAGTAGAACAATGAATTAATTTTGGCTTGAGGTCTCAGTGAAATGAGTTGGAGACTGTTGCTGATGGGAAGGATCTCCCTCTTTCTTTGTTGGACTGGTTGACGACACAACTTAATCTCTGTTCTCTTTGGATTTTGTTGTCTGTGCTTTTCTGTGTTTAATTTTGTGACTTTTCTACTTCACTACTTTATTCTGGGTGTTGTTATTTTCAACATTTTTTGTATACCTGATTCATGAGATCACAAGCTTGCTTTTCTTAGATGTTTCCTGTGAAGCACTCTTATGTAGTTTTTGTCTGTGAGGTGAAGTAAAAAGTTGATTTATAACAGCATCTCTTTAGCTCAGTTGTAGGTCAACTACAGATCAGCAGGTCAATGAGATCAATGCTGCCTGCAATTAACAAAAGATGGCTAAAACTGGTGCATAGCGAGTATTTTCCGCAACAGGAGTTCAGGACAGTGATGCATATTAGCAATGGTTAGCAAACCTCAGTCCAGGATAATTCAAATTTATACATTAAATAATGAAACCTGATTACTGAATCAGTCTCTCTGACCTTTCACTCCAATTGAATTTGTTTTTTTTTTGTTTTTTTACCTTAACAAAAAAATAATAAATTAGTCAAGCTAATCTGTTTTTCTTTTTATTTATTTTTTTATTTCAGAAGTAGTTTTGGAATGTCTTTGCAGCATTACCAGTGATTTTGAATGAAACCCACACAGGTACTCAACGTGTCAAAAAATGTTAACTTCAATGTAACATATAAATCAGAACAATAAAGTGGAAATTCAACTTTTTTGTGTTTTTAAGTGACATCAAAGTTGGTTCAAGATGAGTGCAAAGTATGGGAATCTGGTGTACATAATTATGGGATGATGAAAAGATGTGTAAACATGCATGTGTAACATGTGTAAACATGCACTAAGGTCATGTTTACACATGCACTTTAAGTAGGATAGCTTTTAGCTAACCTACTTAAAGCTAACCTACTTAGCTTTAAGTAGGTTAGCTACTACTGGGATGATGAAAAGATAAAAGATAAAACATGTGTAAACATATGTTTATGTTTACACACAAGGACAGTTGAGATCATTAGTGTCAAATAAAATGCAGACTGAAAACAATGCGTTCATACGTAAGTTGAAGATCACTAACCCACGCTGATTTCTTCACTGTGATCCTTAATCATGCAATGCAATGGACATTTTAACCATGTGAGGTAGAAAACATGCCTCTAACACCTGATCAGACTAAAAATAACCCAAATGGGAGAACAGGGGTTGAAATCTCAGGAGGACTCATTAGTTTTCTTCTCATTCAGTGTGGTGAGAGACATTAAGAAAAAGGAAGAAGAAAAAAAATATTAAAAAAACAACAAACACTGTGGGATTTGACATTCTATTCTTTTGAGTGACTCCAGGGAATTATAAAAAAGCATTCGTTTGTTTTAATAGGAAAAAAAGTGAAAATATTTTCAAACTGTAAAAAAGCTTAAAGCAATATTGTAAATTGTATTCCCAGTTTCATTGCGAAATGCATGTACTCTCTGTACGATGCGCACTATTACATGTAATTTGTGTAATCTTGAAATATTTTAAACATCAAATAAAATGTACGTATGAGATACAGACACCTGGGCATGTTTAGCTTGTTTTATCTCTGCAATAATCATGCAAAGACCGTTACAAATATACAGATATACAGAAATTTAATGATAAAACACAAATATCAGTGTTGCGTCAGGTAAGAACTGTCTTAATAGTTTCAAAGTTTCTCAGTCTCGAGGCATGCTGTGGTTTTTCTTGACAATGATGCAATCAGGAACGTGATAATCGATCAACGTTGAGTCTATTGGTGCTGCTTTAAAGCCGTTTCTTCAGCTCCATCAGTTGTGACTTCTGATGAGTGTTTGTAATACTCTAAAGGATGAAACTCAACTGCATGATGGGAACCAGTTTTGCTCCCTGACTCTATCTACCATTTAAAAGAAACTCTCTGGTTGACCTGCTGTAGTACACAAGACTCTGCTGATGCCTCTATTTTGTTTTTGGAGTGAGACCTTGTTCCCAGTCTCTGTTGGGCATTGCTGCTTGACTGAAATGTGTATTGTTTACTCAGTATATTTAGATATGTCTTCATTTAAATCAACTTGCAAGTGAGAAACTGACTTTTGTAGAGTTAGTAATTTCCATTTCACTAATATGAGCTAAAGAGCAAGATGGATGTTTTCATCTGTTGCTTGGCAACTTCTAGCTTCTTTAGCTGTGGATTGAAACTTTGACTTAGGAATCTTATATGCGAATTCTAACTTAGACATTAGACAAGCGAGAGATGTTGAAAAAAAAAACGTGTTAGAAATCATAATTTTAAGCTTTCTTTCACTTTCATTTAAAGTAAATATTAAATTTTAAATAAGACTTGCAGTTAAATGTGAAATGTGATCACATCTTGGACTTTGAGCTCGTGAATATGTCGAAAATAAATCCTTCACTCTTTGATCAGGGTCTGCTGAGCTCTTGCTAATAATGGCTTGATGTTTATACAATGTTGAGTCAACAACAAACTGCATCTTTAACATTTTCTAACCGTAAAAATACACCAAAACTTTAATGAAAGGATCAAGCAATTAAAAATAAAAAAATAAAAAACCACTTCTTTTATTGGAAAAAACCAAGTTTCATCATTATGCCTATAGTTCTACTTCTTACCTGTGGAGTCAGGCAGGAATCTGTTAGTGTTATTGTCATGTATAAATACTTCAAGGTGATCAACTGAGAGGTGAAACAGAGAGGTCCCCAACACCAATATTTCATGCCGAGCTTTGATGAAACAACACTGGGAATATGATATAAGTTGTTGCTTGCTGGTGCAGCTCTGAAACATTAATGTTAAACATGTTTCACATTGCTTGGATCTTTTTTTTTTTTTTTTTTTTTTGCCTTCTGTCTCCTTCTGTGCAAAGTGGCTACTCCTCTCCCTCTGGGACAAGAGAAGAAGAACAGAATGCTTGATTTGTTTGTAGTCCTCAGGTTTAAAGCAAACAAGGCTATTGATTTACACACACACACAAACACCCCCCCCCACACACACACACACACACACCACCAATCTTTCCATGTGCATTTACTTATGTTTGTACTTTAATTAAATTTCACTACGCCGCACAAAGAAAGAGCATCCTTTATTTTGCCTTTTTCATCATCACCAAGTCAAAAAAGTAAATAAATAAATTTTTTATTAGAATTAGCATTTTAATTCAGTTTCGTTTCCATCTTCCCAAATTATACTTTTCCGTAAACAAAATTATATGACCAGTGGCGGAAGAAGTAATGGAGCAAAGCAGCTGGGACTCTGCATCATGTGTCGCAATGGGAGTACGTCTTCCCTGTAGCAGAAAGCGAAGACAACAGCGCTCTCGTACAAAACCTAGTAGAATAAAGAAATTATGAGGTCTGTCTTGTTCTCATCTTTTTTTTCAGCTAAAGTTTTAGTCTTCCCAGGTGAACATTACCCTGCTGTAACTTTATAAGTTCAGCATGTTATTAGTGAATTACTGCGGCACAGTTCGGATTGACCCCACCCCACTCTGACAACGTGTCGACGTTTGAGCACCTGTGAAATGTCGATCATTGTGACAGTGACATCGTCCCCGTTAAATGCAAAGCCATGTGTGCGAACTTGTATGTGGCTTCACCGTCCTCTCAGCAGCACATTGAATATTTAGCTCTCGGTCTATGAATTCAGACAAATCACACAGCACCTGCCAAAGCCATAGACATAAATACTGGATGGAATCCAGATGAGCTCTTCTGCAGGAGACCCAACTCCATCTCTTTTTAACTTCCTCCCCTCCTCTTCCATCTCAACATATGTTCTCTCTTCTTCTCAGCATCCCCTCTTGTCTGTCAGTCTGTGTTATGTCTCTGCTGTGTATTCATTTTCCTTCTCTCGTTCTCATAAGTCCTATAAACTGTTTTCTCCTTTTGTCGTTCATTGTTATTCAAGTCATTTCTCCTCGTGTTTCACGCAAATCTATACTCAAGTGTGCTTCGCAAAACTCAATTTTCTGATGAATAACAACTGTTAAATGGGGTAACTAGAGGAAGATCGGTAAAAACAGTGACCAAGTTTTATATTTTTTAAATTCAGATTTACCAAAAAAATAGTGAAGGTGCAGAAAAAGTCATCTTGAGGTTGTGAAGGTTTCTAGTCGTGTGAAAAAAGTACAACCTCTTCTAAGACTTCAGTTTACACATAATACAATGCTCAAATATAGATGTGCAACAATTTAAACATAACCTAAAGTATATAAAAACAGCATGCACAACATGATTCATGAAGCAAAGATTTCCACTTATTTAAAATGTAAGCTGAACATGGTTGCATAAATTCCAGTAAATGAACAGTGTTGTATATTTAAGACGACTTAATGACTGTATCACCATCACAGAAGCAGTGTTGTTATATTTGAAAGTTACTGTGATGTAAACCTAATTTTGCACAAGTTATTTGAAAGTAACGCTGGGTCTAAATGTTCAAATGAAAAGGTGGATATTGCCGTTAAAATTGGTTTCTCACAAGAATTCATTTTAATTTGGAAATCCCCAGTTTGTGGTTCATCCCAACCTACTTGATTCAAGGTCTGACCCAAGGTCTACACATCCATCCCCTGGCTCTTCATTTGCCTTGAGCAGCATCTCAATGCCTTTCAGAATATTGCAGAGCATGCATAATGTTACAACAAAAAAAGGAAAGTATTTTAGAGAGACTGAAGTAAGAATTGTATTATTAAATTGCATAAAAGCAGAATGTTTATTTTTTATTTTTTTCCTTTTTCTAATTTTATATACTCTGGTGGGAATTCACAAAGCACATGAATATTGTCCGTTCTTGTAAACGCTTTCCATATGCTTTTTCTTTATTTCTTTATTCGATTTAGAAAGCTCATTGCACTAGATGCAAAAATGAACCCGAAGTCAAACAGAGTCAAGCAGTTTGTACATATTTGTACAATTATTTCACCACAAAACAGCAGATTGAATGACATTTTCCCATTTATTTTATTTCAATGAGAACTCAGTGTCCTAGCTCATAATGTTTTTTTTTCTTAAAACATCTGAATAGAGGAGCAACGACTGAATGCAAGTCAAATATCAGGAATCTGACTACATGAGGAGTTTGAGTCTTATTCTTGTGACATTCCTGACTCATTTTTTGGAAGTAAACCACAAAGAAGGTCATTATTTTATAATTTTATCTCCTGCCCCAATGTTATAACAAACAGTCTTTTTCTCCATGCAACCTCTAGTCTTTGGGATCGTCGTGATATTTGTTCTGACTATAATTTGCATGGATCTTTATAACTATGAGCAGTATTTCTACTAAACACATACAAAATACCCTACAATTTAAATGTAGGGAAAATGTGTCTAGAAGGAGACATGCTTGGTGACATGTTTTTCGGGAGCATTTCTAGATTTGAATTAAACAGGTTTCCTCACATTTAACATGTGCAACAGTTTTTGTGAATGTTTCTAATTGTAGCTAAATTGCTTTAAAAAAAAAAAAAAGGAAAAAGAAAGCTGATAACCTCTGACAATTTAAAAGAGTTACATTAAAGTGACTCTGTGACTTAATACATTCCACTGATTGCATTTTAAATTACAGACAGGATACTGTTTTATTAAAGTACCGCTGAAAATCTTTGTTTTGGTCACACATATAAAAATACTCTGAGAGATCGGCATGTTCATGCTCCTCACTGTGCGAAGAAAAAAATGATTGTATTAGCATGTGGTGCTCAAAGAACTTTAGAAAAATATTATCCAATAAACAGTCACATTTAACAGTAACTTATACTATGACTGCAGCTTCTTAGTAACAATCATTCAGTAAAAAAAGGACAGTACTTTTTTTTTTTTTTTGCCTCTAAGGGTTATTAATTTTGTATGACTTAGCACAATCTTTATATTAATTCTGCATTTAGAGAAAAACCTAAATGAAAGACAGTCTGAAACATTCAAATATCACTGGAGGTTGAGTTTATAAAGATTAAACATAAAAAATTAAAGGATTTTAACAAATCATGATATCTACACTGGCATCACATTGTCATCTGTGAAACAATTACTAGTAAATTAAAATATTTAGAATAGTCAGCCTACAATTTAGCTTGGAAGTTGCATTTTTTTATTCTTTTTCTCTGATTTTAAAAAAAATTGTAGTAAAGAAGTACATTGTGAGGTAATATGAAAACAATAATTCAATTAAGTTACGCTTATCCCTAATGTCCAAGCCCCTTCTGATGAGATCAGATTTTATAGAATTGCAGATGTATAATCATCACTTGTACAACTCGTTTAATATTTAAAGAACAAAATGTATAAATGAACATTTAAAGATGGACCAAGTAAGATTTTTTTTTCGTTTTAGTTTTGTGCAAATTCATGTGATTATTTAACATTTATTTACAAAAGCAAACTCAAATGCAGCAGCTCATTTATTTCCAAAGTCGATTTCTATATAGTCTTTACCCCTTAATTTAGCATCAGATTTTATCCATGGAGAAAACTGATAAAGAAGCCATAAATTCATTATTCATCTGGACTCCTTTGTTCCTCCAATCCGTCTCTCTTTATTCTCTCAGGTCGTGTATCACTGTTATATTGTAAAGTTTTTAATACAGACCTGTCATTCTTGCCGCAGTATGGAATGCAATCATCTGAAAGGATGGCTTTTCCCGTATCTATTCCATTTCCATCAGTGTGTGTCACTCGATAGTAAATAGTAAATTAGCCAATAAATGCCCCGAAGGAAAAGCTTAACCTTAATCAGTCTGAATGTTCACTACATATGCCGTTATTAAAGAATATTCTCTCTGTTCCTTCTTGTCACTTTTATTTTATTCTTTTTTTTCTTTTGTTCTTAATTGTATAAAGAGATTTCAAATATTTACTGGCGTTTATTTTGTGATACATATTGAAACATCTTCATGTTGGGAGGCAAATAGGGTGAATTACAGAGTAGCTGGTTCAGTTTTCGTTTCAGACTTTAGAATGACTGACTCAAGAAACTAAAAAGGTCTTTAGTGTGTTTCCAGAGCTAATGACTTTGCATAAATGGTCATTCTTTTGCCTCAGTCAAATTGTAGACTGAGCTCCGATAGTATCAGACTTTAATGTCTTGGTGACATTGCACACTCCTCTTTCATGAAGGTTAATTAAGTCTTACACTGTCAGAGGGGAGTTAAATGAGACAGAGAGAAGCTCTGAGAAGCTAAAAGTTTAAAGGGACAGATAAAGATACAAAGGGAAGAAAGAGATGCAAAGTAAAGTTAATTTGGTTTGCCGATTTTGTTTCTGAAGTGAAAGGAGTTGAAGCTTTGCGAATGTGTTTGAGGCAGAACTTTGTCTCTTTTCCCTGGTTCATTTATTTTTGTCTCTTTTCTTCCAGTTGCTGCTCAGTCAAGCCTGATGTCCAGGTCACCGTATTTTTCTCCTTACCAGTTTTTCTGGGTCTCTCTGTCCATCACGCTGTTACTGGCTTCCTCCTTCTTCACACACAGACACAGGGAAACAGGGAAAGGAGGAGACAGGAAACAGACAGCATTTTCACCGATTCCCTTGTGGTGGCTGTCTCCACTTTGAAGTTTAGGCGCACTACGTCTTCTTGAAATTTAGGACAAAAAACAGTGGTGTGCAGGAGACGGAGAAACAACAGAGTGCAGAAATAAGGAGGAAAAATGACAACAGTGAGACAACAAAGAAACGCTTGAATGAACTGACTGAGTGAGATATGCTATTTTTTTGGAAAATAGTCGTTATCACAATGGGTGTAAAGTGGACATGTCTTTTAGGGCAAGAAAAACAATACTGAGTCGATTGATGTGATCGTTATCACATTATTGCTGTGCATAATTGCAAAATCTCAAAAGACATCTTAAGAGCAACACTTGGAAAGCTATCAAATCTAAAGTGCCACGTATGGAGGCTTTGGATGCAATCGATATATTTGGCCGTTTGTGCAGTTTGGGCCGACATCGATAACCACACCTGGTTTAGATCTGACAAACTAAGATGCTTGTTGAACAAGAATGACACAATCTGATCATTCCTCGTTATCTTGCAGCTCTGTTTAACAATAATTGGTTGCCGTTTTTTTAAATCCTTAGTCCAAAGGCTGGAGCTCAAACAAGCCTCCACACAGATTCAACTGGGAACAAAGAAAGAGAACATCAGAGTTTTTCCCCTCGGTCCCAAGACAGGAAAGGTACTTTATAATAGCATCAAAATACTAACTATTTAGTATTCGGAGTGGACTTTTCTGAAATTTGAATCTGCTTTCTATGGCAACAGTGAAAGATCCTGTAATGTCAGCAGTAAGTACATGATGACTGCAACCTCTCTTGACCTCGTTCAAACACTGACACGATTTACTGGGGATAATTGCTACATTCCTGTAAAACACCTCTGTGATTGTAATGACTGTAATTCACATAATTGTCTTATCAAGTATTTTTAAATTGCCGGCTTTTGTGAACCATAGCCTAACAGGAAACCGACCAAGAGCAGCCGATGATAAAACAGAAGAATATCTGATAACTTTATAATATTATCACATCACAATAATGTTAAAGTATTGAAAAGGGAAATCATAGTTTATTTAAATAGAAAATTATTTGCTTTTGCTTTAGATTCTGCAATTGTGATGATCCTGAACAAACAGTAAACTATAAATGACAGCGTTGATGAATTGGGGAAACTTTCTTGGAGAATTGGTCTTTGTCCTGTTTCTGTTTGCTGTTTAATTACCTTTTCTCTCTGCTTGTGTTTAGTTAATGGGAAAAGCAACGTTGCCACTGTACCATGTTTGTTTCAGGTTGTGTAATTTATTAAATAGCCATTGCCTGAGTTATAAGAGCTTGTTTAGTTTGCTGCTGCAGAGAGAAGACACTGCATTTAGCTCTAGTTTGCTCCCATTTCTGTTTGCTCTCTACGTGATCCTGCTTTCTTTGTTCTCTGTCATCTCCAATTCATCATGCAGGCTTTTTTTTTTCTGGTTGTATACATTTTTGTGCTTTCAGCTTTTTTTCTATATTTTTCATTTTCTCAGTCACTTTGTCTTCTTCCTCAACACAGGCCGATTTAGGGGAACTCTGTGCATTGCTTCTTAATGTTCTGATAGTCTTCTAAATTTTCTCACACACCCTTTTGTTTTATTCAACATTTATTTATTTTTTTTCTCCTTTTCTGTGTAAAATATTTCCTTTGCTACTTCCGTTTATTGCTTTGGTTTTGCCATTTTTATCTTATCTTACCTCTATATGCTCCTTATTTCTATTACTCATATAAAAGCGTCTTTAGCTACATTTTAATTTTTATGCCAGTCTAAATTTAGCTGGAGTAAAATTCATTCTTTAAAGAACAGATCTAATCTAAAATCTTCCATTAAAATTTTAGGGTGTTTTTATCTGACAACACAGTTCTGTCAATTTTGTAAAACCACAGCTCTCTTCACACAACTTATGTGAAAAACTAATATTACATAACATGTAGATGCACCGTCGTATTCCTTGTCTCTCTTTCATTCATACTCATCTGCTGAAATACAGCCCAGAAAAAAAAAAACAATATTATTCAATATGTTTGTTTTGAATATTTGTTTTCATTGTTTTGATTCGCTTTTTCCAACCGCTACTCTTCTACTACGTTGGGACAGTTTAATAAAAGCAGCATATAAAATGTAAGTGGAGAAGCTCCCAGTGTGTGTGTCTGTTGAAAGCGATAAGGTGACACCCAGCTCAGAGGTCATTTTGCCATATCTTGCAGACGTCTCCATTTGCCCCATGGGCAGCCTAACCAGACATCTGGTGAACTTGCATTAGATCCTGCAGGGCCTTGCATCTGCCACCACTCCTGTCAGCTGACCCTAGATCAGCAGAAGGATTTACATATTTCCAAAGGAACAAGAGGTACAGCTTTCCTTCCACAAGGTGATTTTATATCAACTTTTAAAAGTTTAGATATTATTGTCATATATATATATATATATATATATATATTAAAAAATAAGGATTAAAAAATAAGGAAAGGTCCTTCTTCACTTAAAAAGTTTATCTTTTTAGCTGGATTTACAGAATCTCAATCCAACCATCATCAAAAATCCACCAAAGCCTCGCACACTGAGAGAAACCAAGCTAACAAGAATGTTGAATTTTGACATTGAGTAACAGGAACCAACCTGTCAAGGGACTGGAAAAGAGAACAAGAGAATCTCGCAAGGAGCTGAAGAAAACAGGAAGTAAACATGCAGTATTCTGGGAAGAGTAGAAAATCAGTGAGAGGAAGAAGGAACTAAGACACTGGATGAACTAATTAGAGCATAGATGCCTGTAAAGTTTAGCAACAACTCCCCAATTTTTTAAGTTTTCAAATTAAAATTGTTACTCCCAATAAAATTCAGATCATTCTCTGCAGTCACAGCTACAGTGGAATAATTTAAGTCAAAGCCTTTCCATGTGTGATCAACACTGTTTTATTGGGGGGTGCAGATCAGTGAGGTTATTGTTCCTGCCTTACCCCCGTAGAAAACTCTAAAAGTCTGAATGCACAGTATATAATCAAACTGCTAATAATGATTTAGCTTTGAATCGATGTACAGATACTTGAAAGAGATTATTACATATCTGAGTGCTTGTAAGCTGATTGGTCTGTCCTTGTAACTTGAACAGCAAATTAAAGGGGGAACATCAGGCAGAGGCAAATAATGTTCAGACACAATCTGCCTGAGTCAGTCTGTTTGCTTTCATATGTGCAGCTTACAGTGAGAGGAAACGTCTCGTACAGAGACAGATTACTTGTGGAGCGGATATCTTTGAGATAAGAGAGACCGCTTCACGATGAGAAAAATGCACTTTGAGAATGGACACAGTGAGAGGGTAAAAGAAATATAGAGAACAGGCTCAGAACAAGAAAAAAAAAGTAGAAGGACTTCTGGAAAATGAAATTTATTGTGTTGGGTGGCTTAGCAACAAACCGTGACCCTGTCACACTGAGGCAACACTATTTTGCTACCCACTTTTATTTTCACCTTTCTTTCCCCTTCTTCTTAGGTTTTACACAGCCAGCAAGTCCTGAGGGCAAAAAGAAAAAAAAAAAAAAAGAAAAGCTAGAAGGAGAGATCTATCACTTCCTGCTAAAATGCTTTGATGGCTCGTAAATAACGCAGGTGGGAGAATTAGGAAATTAAATCACTTTCAGTTGTTAATGTCACTGCCTACAGACAGACATGAAATACACTGAGTGTTCGGCCGTTCCGCCTCTCTCCTGGGGCCCTGCCAGCACTTTGCCATCTGATCAATGTGTTATATGTATTTAGACAAGTGAGCCATGAAAAAAAATGGAAAAACTCCACTGTGAACTTTACAAACTGTAAGTGCTGGTACATATTATTTTTTGCCCTTTACAGCATGCTGTATTTGTTCTGAAATCATATTAACATTTCCAACCTAACACTTTTATTTGCATGACCTTTATTGGAGATTGCTTTGCATTTAGTGGAGAGTTCATGATTAAGTGAGAACAAGTAACTCCTTTAAAGATCTTTGCCCTATGTAATTGTAGGTATTTAGGTATCTATAATGAGACCTTCTTCAGCTTGGATGCAGAGTCTGGCAAATCCCTCTTAACAGGAAGATAGGTTTAGCTTGTACAATTATGTCCCCAAACATCTATTTCAATACCCACAATTATGACGGCCCATGACGGCAGGATAAAACGATGCGTGGTTTGCATCTTTTAGTTATTTATTTTATGAAATTATCTCTAAAGATGTAAAGGTGACCAAGTTGATCTTAACAATCGAACTTGTTATTCCGTAAGAGCACTTCTTATTTTCGAAATGAGCAGAATGCCACTTTGTAAAGTAAAACAACCAAAGCCCTGAGGATGCCACCTAAAACAGATGCAGCTGTGGCTAATGCTCAGACAGATCAAAGCCATGCCCTTCAGTAACATGGAGCCATTTGCAGATTTAGCTGCAAACCGAACCTAATTGTCTGTCATTGCAGGCAAACAAGAAGCTGTAGCGAGGAACATTATGCAATGCTTAAGCAATCACTAAATGATTAATAATTGTAAAAATGCATGGAGAAATGTACATCTGCATTCATGCATAAAGTATAACATGATTTATGCCGTGTCATTTTGTACATGTTAGTAGTTTTTCGAGTCTATCCTCCTTTATCGAGGAAGACTTGGGATTATTTATTCAATCAATAATGATGTTTCAGAAAGTATTTCTGAAATCATGTGAACCATTTTCTACATGGATTAGGGAGCTAACAGAGTCATGTGTTGTCAAAAACAGACCACAATCTTTTCTGAATGATTGATGAGTCATTAAAGCTGCAGTATGTAAGCCCTATAATCAACATGATTTTTTACATATTTGCTAAAACTGTCACCATATCCTGACAGTATAATTAGAGACATAATACATGAAAAAAACTGAGCTCCTTTGATTCCTCTCTGAATTCCTATTGCCAACTGCAGAAATATGTCACTCCCAGTTAGAATAAACCAATCAGAACTGGGAAGAATGCCTTTGCACTTACATGAAATTGATTGACAACACTAAGGCCCTCATCGTGGCTCTGATTAGTTGTTTCTGACTGAGCAGCGTATTTCTGCAGATGGCAGTAGGACCACAGGTAGAAGGCAGAGCAGCGCAATCTTTGTCACAGATTATCTCTCATGTTATAAATTTCTAACATAGTGACCATTTTAACAAATAATATAGCTTTAAAAAAATCAGGACTTGTTTACAAACTGGGGAAATCACACAGTTTACCAGAAATAAAGAAAGCTGAAGAGTAATTATTGTCACATTTGTTTTAGTTAAAATTGAAGGATTTAAAGTATATATTTTGATACATACAACATATTTACATTTTGTATATATCAAACCCACATATATTAAATGTTCATTGAAATCTCCTATTCAGACAACCAATGAATACTGCTTTTTGTACATCAGGTAAATCGATATTGAAGTTGATTCAATAGTTCCATGCTTTTTTTTTTTTTTTTTATTGAATTTTTGGACCGTACGATGAACTTTCAGCTTCATTGTTGACACTTTCTTCTGAAAGTAGTTTGACTTCAAGAACGTCTTTAATTCTTTTCTACTTCAAAAGAAAGTCATTTGCACACACAAAACATAACGTCACTCCAACAGCAGCATCCATATCCGAGGTGCATAATAACACTTACATCATCGTCATAAATGTCACCTGCTGACAGAAACTGCATAACACTTTGATTGACAGACATCACTTTGACAAGATTTTGTGCCACAAGATGTGATCCATGCTGTCAAATAGACTGAATTTTTTGTGACTTCAAAAAATAAAATAACAGCCATTTAATTAGAAATGACTGAGTAACTGACTTATAATAAAAAGATCACCTGTAGTATATCTGTCGTCAACTTCAGTCACACCATTGAAACTGTGCCCTCCACCATCTTTGCAAAGCTTTGTGGCCAGTTCATGAGTAAGAGTTTTATAAAATTATTTTCATTTAAGGTTGACATTCCTCTTAAAATGGTGGAAAGGCATGGGTTTATTATTGCAGTCTGCAACTGTCTCTACTGGCCAAGATAACCATAATCACTTGCAGAAATATCAAATTAATTATACTTCACTAGGTTCATCTGATGCTTTGCACTTATGAAAATTAATAAAAGCTACAACCAAACAACAAATAGGGAATTTCTAAACCTGTTTGGTATGTGAAACCATTTTTAAGAGAAACCTCAAAGACTCCCCCAAAGGACAAAAAGGGAATTATTTGCCTATCTAATATATTGTGTTCTCTGGCACTGAGCCCAGAATGAAAAAGTTGATAAGAAAACACCAGCTGCCCTCTCCTGCATGCAACTTATTTAATTTGGCCAAATGGTCTGGCATATACTACTATTTGTTTACCTGCAGTGCCTTTGTTTCTTCTGTGGATATTATGATTCAGTGGACAGATGAGATACAAATGGGATAAATTCAGGTCACCGCTGGCATTACATTCAGGCTGTGTGTGTGTGTGTGCGTGTGTTCATAAGTGCCTCATTTATATGCCTAGTGGGGCAGTAAATTGAAGACAAATGCAAGTAACAGAATTTTGTTCTAAGACAAAAACATCATAATTCAGTCATGAAATGGAAAACTTACATGACTTGACATTAACGTCACTTATGTTCCCTTCATTTAATTGGGGGAGATTAGTGAGATTTTGGCATTAAGAGGAGAATAAATCACAAATTGCTTTTGAAAGCAGAATGTTTTTCAAAACTTAACTTTCACCGACTCTGACTCTCCGTGAGCAACAACAAGAAGCATGTAAACTGAATGATTTAATGTTGATACGGTGACTGGGAAAGAAACCATGATGGCAAAAGTGTAGGGAGGTGATACTGTGTATTTCATACTGTTTAATTTTCTTGCTATTATGCAGCTTCTTTGAATGGGGTGTTGAGGTCACCCTCTACAAAGGGGTCAGAGAGGGGCAGCTTTTTAGCACTGATTGCAGGTTTTAGTAATAACAGCTGAAAACTGCTGGCAGCCTGTGTGGGAGTCAGAGAGTGGCATCTTTAAATATCACAACATTTAAAAGAAAAACACATTCTCTCTCCACCCAGACAAGTTTTTTTTTCATTTGATACTTCTTTATAACTTCCATTTGCTGCCAGGATTTTACTTCAGTAACCTTGATAAAACTTTCTAGTAGCAGACATCATTTTAAACCAGAACTAGACTGTAGAAATATTGAGAAAGAACTATATTGTTTAAAACAAACATTGCAATTAGACTGATTAATGAAATGAGTTTCTAATTTCACCTCATTATTAAGCTCTTAAAGTTCATTTCAATTGTAAAAGACATTATTATGCATCTTACTTACAATTGATATAGGTCAAGAGTTAAGTGTACAACAAGCACTCTTTACTGTTACACCATTCAGGCTTAACATTGACTATAATGTTTTGCAATCCTTGGAAAAACAACAACATAAGGCAAGGAAATGCAATGTAATGTAAAGTAGTATAATTCAGAGGAATCCAATACGATATAATGGAGTCATTTTCCATTCAACAGAATTGCACATCCAACGCTGCACATGTACAATAAGATTTTTAGGTGAATCAGAAAGAAAAGTGATGGTAAATAACTTGCATAATATTCCATCATGACTTAACTCCATTGTTACTGGAACCCAGAAACTTAATCAAATCTCTAGCAAATCCCAAGAATCCTATTAATGTATGCAAACTAGATCTATTATCTTCAGATTAATCACTACAAGATAGATGTCTAGCTGTATTTTCAGGTGTACTAAAGAGTCACATTGATTTGATTCATTCAACCGTCCTTAGCCTCTCTGTGAATCATCTCTTCACTGCAAAGTAAAGAAGTTGTGAAATACTAATAAGACGCACAAAGACAACATGCCAGAGGGTCAATGGATTCATGCCATAGGGGGACAGGCGTGTTTGTGATTTTCCTGTTGAGGGTTACCAAGAGATTGTGAGAGTCTGCTGTGGTCTGTTGTTAATTAATCTACAGCACAGCAGAGTGGATGTAAATACATCCTTCCTCAAAGTCTCACTGCTGATTGACCAATTACAGCCAGCAGACCTAAAAACTAATTACAGGAGATCACGGAAACAGCTTAAAGTGTTTTTGAACATGTGCTTGTATTCGTCTAAATTCTGATGCTCTTATAACTCTATTACAAAACCCCGGAGAGGAACTGAATAGGAATCAAAACAAAAATTTATACCTGATCACTGTGAGCACACACACAAAAAATAGACTGTTCAACCAATGAACACTCATAATTTCAGAGATGAGACAGAAAGCCATTGTGGTTAAAAAATTTACCAATACCTGTGATGATTTAAACTCAACATTACACATACCAGAAAATATATTTTTTAATAAAACAAAATATACTTTAAATAAAGAATAAAGAAACTTTCCTTCCACTTTTCTCTGAAATTTCACCACAGTGTAGGAAGAAGTTTAATTTCTCAATTTTATTCCCGTGTCCTTAAATGCAGAATAACCTCGAGTGCTGTAGTTTTCATCATAAAAATCTCTAGCCCAGAGCCAATGATATGTTCTATGAGCTTCAAAGTCTTTGCCTTAGGCTACATAGTTGTGTGCAAAGTTGTACAGCTCATACATTGCCTTACACACGGATGTTTTTTATTTATTTATTTATTTTTTTTGCTATTTTTATTCTGCTCAAATCAAAGTGGAGTTGCTAAATGGAGTCAAAGAGGAATGTATATATATATATATATATATATATATGTGTGTGTGTGTGTGTGTGTGTGTTGGGTTCAGAATGACTGAAGCACAGACAAAACGGTTTAATTCCTATGTTTGCAAAAAATATTTAAAATATTGATAGAAGATGAATTCAATTATTCTTGGACCAAAAGCTCTGATTAAAGCAGAAAATCCTCAATAAGATGACACAGGACAAATCACAAATGAAATATGATGAAGTTCAAGACAAAATAAAATAAAAAAAACTCATACACATTGATTTTAATCTTAACTTAAAATTTATTTTAATTGTTTCAATAGATTCTAACCATGTTTTATTGAATTCTATCCTGAAAAATTTTAAAATAAAGAACATTCAGCATATCGTCAAATTAGATTTTTAAATTTTGTAATTATTTTCTTTGGCTGTTTACTCTATTTATCACAGAAAAAAAAAAAACCTGACACCAGTCGAATGCATATGTGGAACGGAGACACATTATTACTAGATTATTACTATCAGTAAATACAACTAAAACAAACATGAAATCCTCCAACTGCGACAAACTGACACCACTCCAGTGTTATTTACATTTAGTAAAGAAGGAAGTTAAGCTCAACGTCATTCAGTGGTTCTGGGTACAGCGCCTCCCACAGGCGAGAGGGTAAACAGTTTGTTCAAAGGGTTCAGTTTGTTTCGCACAGTGCAGTGTGAAAGTGAACCACACCAGATGGAAATGTAACAAATGTTACAATTTTGGTCCCCAATCCAACAAACTCAGCCACACCATAAGGCATGAAAATAGCTTTGATTTCATTTCTATAAGAAGATCACACATCTTTTCCTTCTCCATTAATGTCGTTGTCATAAAAATTGTTCGCACTTGTCTCTAGCAAATATGCTAGCAAAAAATATGTAAGCAAAAGTATATTGGCCATGTAAAAAGACAGAAATGTCAATGCTTGCTTCATTCACTGTGTAACACAGCGCCACCAGAGGTGAGACACAGTACTGCAATGACTCACCCCAGACTTCTTCCATATATTTGAACTGGCAATAAACCCATCATTATATTATATAAATTCAGTCATTTTTGCACAAATCATGATATAAACAAAATCATGAAAACAGTGAAGTGGACAAATTGATTTTCTCTTACAATTGTTAGTACCTATTTTACTTGTCATGATGACTCCCCTGACTGCATGTCACTGCAAATCAGCGATGACACAAATAAATGTCAAGGGCGCTGCTAATGCCAAGAGACCAATACTAAGCAGGTGGAAAAGCAATGCAAGGCAGAGAGGCAGTTTGGATGGCACCACTAAAATCTCTTTAGAGGCAGACACATAAAGCAAGAAATTAAATCAAAAGCAGAACAGAGTGGTGAAACCAGAATCTATGATGATCCCTGAACTAACAACATCTGGTGCAGCCAGACACCTACGTGATCATGATGCACACACCCTGACATTGCAGACCTCTAGCTCTGACTGGAAAAATGCCAGAGGGCTGCCAGAGGGGCGCCAGACGGGGCCGGATTTAGATGTGACATGAAACTGGTCCTGACCACTGTGTCTGTACAGATCTTTGTCCTGAACTACAGTAATAAAAAAACTTAAAAAAAAAATAAAATGAAATAAAAATAAAAGCAATGCATTATGAAAGCAAAATGGAGGAAACTGGATCAAAGAATCACAAATGATTTATTCCAAAAAAAAAAATGTATCATGGTATTTTTGAAGCTATGAGACTGGAAATAAAGAAAACACAAAACTAGAGCAGGGCAGAAACATAGTGTGCCAGAGATGGAGGGGTGGAGGGAACCATAGGAGAGATGTTACAAGAAACAAGACGAACCTTCATGGTGGTACAACCACAGATGGAAAAGAGTAGAAAAAAAGCAGATGTGCTACTCAGAAATGTCACTGGGTCAGTTGAGAGGGGAGAGCTAAAAGTTTAACAACAAAAACAAAGGAAAAGACTGAAAAAGACATGAGTGTACCAGAATAAAGACATAAAAAAGATTTTTCTTAGGTTTTTGGTCTGTGCTTCCTGGTTTCAGTCATCTTATAATCAATAGGCTGGTCAATGTCAACTTTCTCAAATGAATAGCTTAATAAGGTTCCATCCTTTGTATTTTATGTTATAACTTGTGAGGAAAATTAAACATACATAAAAAAAAAAGTCTGCATGCTTAGTAAACATATTTTGCTTTGTTCCAACCAACAATATCGATGTATTTTGATCGGATTTTATGTTTTAGTCAACCTCTTACCCATCCTCTAACAGTTTCTTTCGACTTCCAGGACTACCTGGTACTTCGCTCCGTTCATCTTTCTATATGCTCTGAGCTGCTGTCATGTCCTTGAGGACAAACCTCCCCACGCTATGATGCTGCCACCACCTACCAATGCTTATTAACTATTTTAAGATAAATACCACCAACTTCCTGATGGGATAATAAATTACACTTTTATGACTTTTTAATCATTTAAGCAAAAGTGCCTGTCAGATAAAACTTTTTTTGACACATGTTGCTTTTCAGTAAGAATGTCTAAATAAATAATGTGGTAGTTTATCTAAATGAATTCTGTTCCCTATTAGCTCTGAAATATATCCATAAAATGACAAGTGCTATCATTCTCTCTAATTTATTCAGGCGTCGAGCGATCAAGTGTTTAATTCAATTAAAGTGGATGAGCTATAATTCAGAGAAATCATTGTCAGATGGAGGTTCGTGCTTATATCGTGCTTTAATCAAATTTTGTATAGCTTAAGTTAGCAGTCACACAGCAAACGTGGCATCCTTCAAAGGTCTGGCAAAAATTATGAATGACGGTCACAGACAAAAGTTTTGAGAATGATAATCTTTTGTTTCCAAAAATCTTGACAGTTTCAGATTTTATGGCTGCAATTTGCATTGAGTTGACATAAAGAGTCCTCCGATGAAACGCAGTTAATTGTAAAGCTGATAATGAACTTAATCATGAAATCCTCATTTGCATTGTGCTTTAATAATGTCAAAAAATGAGCTGCGAGTATCATTAAAATGATTTTATGGTTAGATTAAGGTGTTAAGGACTGGACAGCTAATGTCTCTGTCATTCTGAGGACAATAAAGGAGCTGATTATTTTGGAGGGTTTTTTTAAGGGAGTGACTCTTCATCCTTTTTTTTTGCTTCCCACAGTTATCTCTTTCATCGTGACTTTTTTCCTAATATGCTTCAAAGGAAATGACTGCAATAACATTCAACCCAAATTAGCCACATAAGGTCCAGCAAGTGCCAAAACGGGAATCGGCTCCGGAATCAGGCTGACAGCAATGAAGGGCTTACTCAGAGATGGCAGCAAGCACATATGATTGTTTCCCTGCACACACTCAGACAGAGACTTTTAAGTACTTTTTTAATATCAAAGCGGGCTGCAAAGAAGTCCCTACTCATCGGGAAAAAACTGCAGAAGACTGGAGTAATGTAGTTTCTTCTTGTGGTGCTGTGTGGTGTAAAAGTAGAGCAGGTGTCCCCATATAGAGAGAATAGAGTCGTCAACGTAGCCATCCTGTGAAACCTGAGACATCTGCTGCATGTCTGCCAATTTGTGACTGTTAATAAGTGTCCCCTCGCCCCCAACAAAAAAAAAAATCTATATTGTTTTCTCAAATAAAGCCCTCCTTTAGACAGTCTAGTAAAAAAAATAGTAGAGGAAAAGAAAGAGGAATGCTACCACGAATCCTCTTTCATGCCATTTATGTGTGCCTCCTTTCATCCAAAAGTGTGGCTTCAGTCACTATTTTGTTTAAAGTCACCGCTATGTTCAAAGAGTTGGACCAAAAATATCCTCTGAGGAAAAAAAAAAAACAACTAACCAGAATAATTCTGGTGCTGAACAAGGCTTTTTTCCAGCACAGAGAAGAACTGAGAGAGTGATAACTAAGAGAATCAAGAATCAAAATATGGATCCATGGAAAAGAGAGACCCCAGATCTGAAGCACATCAGGAACCTGTCCTCTAATTTCAAAAAACAAGTGAAAAAAAAAAAAAACGTAAAGGCCACCAAGCAGATAAATGCATTAATGGGTTGCTACAGGTCAGAATTTGGGCCTGAGGCTGATATCGAGTCAAGATGATATGCAGAAGTCTTGAAAAGGAAATGTCAACACCATAAACATTAGCACCTCATATTTCTCTATTAAACATATGAAGCATTAAAGGTTTTGCTTTTGTGCAGCTAATTTGCTACCATCTCTTGACATTCATATTAGTTTTACAAAATACATGAAAACCGTAGCGGTTGAATACCTTCTTTAAACATCACCCTTATTACTCGGCTTCTGTTGTGCTGCTGCCTTATCTTGAAGTCTGAGACATAACAAATATTTGTTAGCCAGACCTTTATGGTTAACTCAGAGAAGTGTTTTCGTGTTTTTATTTATTAATTACCAAACAGGTCAAAGCAAAAATCTAAACACTTCCAACAAATACGTTCTACTCAGACTATTTTTATCCACTGACAATTATGTAAATACAAATTAAAAGTCCACCGCAGTCAAGATATTAGCAACACGTGTTAGCAACTAAATACTGAAAATTGCCTTGAATGTATTGTATCTTCTCAACTTCTTACCTCAATGCATGAAAAACGATCTTCTTCCTGAATCTTTTACTGCAGGCTCACTTAATATGATGCTGCATCATAAATAAAGCAAAATTAAGTCCACATTCATTTCAGTCAAACTGGTGCTCACTTTCTACTTAACAAAACATGCAGAAATATGTATTTGGTACATGGGCCTGCCGAGAATAAAGTGTTAATATGTATCACCTCTCCTTTGCAGCCCACTCTGGAGCAAAGGAATACTAACAATGTGCTGCAGACAGATATTATGCCTGAGGCCCAATGCACAAAGGCCAAAAAGGAGAGCAATTGAGTGCAGTTTCCTTGACTCTTGTAGGTCTGCTGAGCTCTTTTCTGATCTAGTTTTAGAGAAGAAAAGGGTTTCGGATGAGGATTCTTTTTTTCTTTTTTTTTTTAGATAAGGGATTAATTGTGCACTTTGCAATTAGTTCACCAAGAACATTGCCGTTTTGAAAAACATGAAGAATGTTTCACGTGAATTTTTATCTTTACCGTTTGCTTGCTCAGTGAAATACACTCCATCACTGTTGCATTGTTGATCTCCTGGTCACTTGAGTTAATAGATCTAATTTGAAACCTATTATAGGATCTGGACCTCTCGTGAACAAGTTTATGTCTATTAAGAATTGTTGTTTTAGCCTAGTCAGTCTTTTCTGTTTTTTAAAAAAAACCAAGTTATTGTCATGTTCCTCTCCTTACCATTTGCTAGATTTCATCATCTTCATTTTATATCTTCTTTTTCCTTAATTTCTTTCTTGTCTCTGTCTGTTATGTATCATATGACGGCAGTATTGACTTAAGCTTTGTACAAGTACCGGCAGAAAAGCTCCTACTATTATGACAATCCTCTCATCACTAAAGAGGTTGTGGTACGGTCCATTACGTCTGATCTCTCTTAAATTATCATTTCTGCTCATCTGTCTCTTGTATTCACCCTTCAGCAAAGTGAAGCTGCTGCAGACTGAACCCTCAAGAAACTGTCATCTTTTACTTGCTCCCTGCTCAATTTTCTGTTCATGTAATGCTGAAACAGTTAATCAAAAGTACTTTAATGAAAAGAGACAGATCCGCCAAACCCTTAAAAAAGAGTTTGGGCTGGCTTTGCAGGAATTTTTCTTTTCCAGCTCGTTCCTTATATTCTTGAAAACCTGGGACTAATGAAAAAACATTTTATGAAATGGAAGTCCTGTAACCTTATCAGTAGGCCTGCGGTTTATAGTGGCACAGTAGCACGACTGTAAACACTGAAGGAGGCCAAGATGCACCACTTGTCTTAAATAGCCTCTTGTGTGTATGATGGGGCCATAAAACTATATTGCCTTTCAGCATTGCAATTTCTGGCCTCACCCATAACTGGCATTTGGAATATTAAATAATACAACAGCGGAAGATGATTTTTGCTGATGCCAAACAGCAAAACAATGTTCTATGCAGCAGACATTGGGACAATGTTCCATCTATGCTTCTGTGTGCTGCTGCTACAGCATTTCATGGCCTTGCCAGCCTATATGGTTGCTATGGATAGTATTGTGCTATTTTAGGTCCTCTTCTGTGGCAGTACTACAGCTTGCAAAGGTTTAGTTTGCATTTCAGCTTATTAGGATATCTGCTTAAATGGTTGCTCTTTGAGAAACGTCAATAAATTGTTAATAAGCCATTCATCAAGTTTTGAAGGAATGCTTGTGAGTTTTTTGGTTATTCTGATATCCTGAGGCTGTTAGCTGCCAACTTCTGAGTAAACAAAGACAATGAAACAGTTAGCAAAGGTTTAGGTACTTTCTCAGCACATGATGGATTAGAACATGTTGACCATCTGCCGAAACAGAGAGATGGTAGAGCGGTCTATAAATCACCTTGTTGTTGCTCTGATACATCAGTTTCATCTTCTTCCTTCTCCTTTAGCATCATTGCTAAAGTTAGTATTACTGCTAGAAATAAAAATAAAAAAACATTCAAAGCAAAATTATTACTCTATTAAAAACCCAGAGATGTTTGAATAGCAAACGCAACATTTCACATTCCTCAGTGTGAGCAAAAAACAGTGAAAACAATCCAGCGTTATATAAACCCCTAAAGAGCAGCAACTGTTACCTGAACCTAGAGCTTAATGATCACACAACAAAGGCTTCTCAGGATAGGAAAAGAGTAGGACTCTTCTACAAAACGCTACCAGATGGAGAATGATTAATGCTAAGTGAGGAAACATGGTCTGGATCTCAGATCACACTTCAGAATGGTCTAATTTGTTTTAACTTGTTACTCGTTTTTAAGATCCATTGGACAAACAGAACTGTATCCAGGGATCTGATTTCAGATAGCCAGGACTGTCAGAAAAGCAACTAAAGGATTTGTGCCTCTTTTCTTTCTGGTGTCAGTAAGATAAACTTTCACAGTTGAAGCTTTAGCCACACATAAAGTGCTCTGAACTTCAAATAGCATATATTAAGGCTACTTAAAACTATCAGTAACCTATTCACTCATAGTGCGTACATTTAGTAGCACTCTGTAATTTTTCCTTGACATTATAAAAGTATTATTGCTACTGCTACCACCAAGTTAACATGACTGACAACTGTTTTTTATAGCTATATTATGGTAAAATTGTTCAAGCTCTTAAGAATCAATTTATTAATTAGCTGTGGCCTAAATGTGTCGGTAACATTTCCTTTTCTTCAAGGCCAATCATTTTATCTCTGGAAATTGTGATAGAAGCAGGATTGTGATTTCACTGCAAAAGAAAAAAAAACATAACTTTTCTTTATATATTTTTTTATATTACTTAGCCTCCTCTAGTAGACAGTAGACTTTATTAGTATTTTCTTAAAATGGTTCTCATATCTGACTTCAGTTTGGGTAACAATTTGAAACCTTGTTAGACTGAAATGCTAAAATAATAATGTAAAACTAGATCTATGACAAAAGATCTATTAAACTTCGTCAAGCACAGCTATTCTTTATTGCATCGATAGATAGCATTTTGTCAGCAACACTCATGTTGCCATTTTACAGTTGGATGGTTGTACAGACGCTGAATTGACTGATGCTGTACAGAACTGACCGTCCACATTTGTGATGAGAACGGGTGAATTGTGTCTCTAAGCAACTTCACTGATTGTTGTGTGGCGACTCCAGCAGCCCTAGCTGTGGCTTACTTTGATGTTCCAGCACAATAGTGTTGTGACAGCACACGCTGACCTCATATCTGGGTCCCAGTCCCATTATGTGGATAATAGAGCTACAGGTGAGTTTGCTGACTGTCGAAGGAGCTGGAGTCAGAGCCGACCTTCCTCTCATGAGGTCTTTTGAGGTCTGTTGGGATGATTTTAACCTTAATGAAATGCTTGATATATGCAACCAGTACCCTGAAACGCCTATCTTGGAGATGTATAATGAATAAGGATACATTTTTTCCCAATGTACAGTATAATCAGTATTTTGTGATTCATTTTTGTCGTGTGCAGTCCGAATGTTGTAATGATTAACTTTGTTGAGTGTGACCTGTGGTTGAAGTCCTGACTGCAGCAGTTGACCTTAGAGCACAGTTTAAGAGTTCAGAAGGGGAAAACGCCGGCAAAGGGTCTGGGGAGAAAGGCAAGTGGGCCTGAAGTGAGCTGAACAGAAACACAGGCTGAGCAGATGTTGAGCCTAAAAAAGGAACTGAGACCAGTGTGACAATGGAAGGAGGCAGACCATTGTCAAGTTGACAATGTGAGCGTGACCTTTGAGCAGGCTCGGGTCAGGATGCTTAAAAGTGTGTGTCGCACAAGGAGAAAGGTGGTTTTTCCTTCCGTAAGGATCGCTCTGTCACCGAGACGGATCAACGACACCTTGGATCCAAGCAGAGGGGGTCCTCTACACGGAGCACCTGTACACTATTCCCCACTAGCCAGCCCCTGCCGCTCTGGATTAAACCCCCTCTGGCATCCTAAGGCCCACGGGCCTCAGCTCTTCCCAGGAACCGAGTCTCCCTCCCTCCACCGGGACTGAACCTGTACCAACGCACCGTGCTGGAGCTTGTGGTTCGATTCTCCGTCTCACAAATTGTTGAGACGTGTGTCACCCTGTAGAGTTCTCCGATAGATGTAATTAATCACAGTGTTCATATGACATAACTAATACGAGGTGCACCTACCGAAAGCTTAGCAAAACAATAGAATATGTAAATATTTTCTCGGCGACTTGAAACTCAAGACTCAAAAACCTAACCTGGGCAATGTCTTAATGTCTAAAAGTACAAAACAAAGTGATTCTGTTATGCATCTGCCGTACAGATTTTTAACTATCAAAATGATGAACAACTTCTTCAAATGTTAACGGGCTGAATTGTTTTCTTTTTTGCTATGTTTTTCTCTGAAGTGCGATTTTTACTTTAGCTTCCTCATTTAAGATTGTTTGGTCTGCCAGTTTTCCTATTTAGGAAAGTGTGAAAATAATTTGTATTCAAATTGCAACCAATTTGTGAAATAAAATATTTTTTCAAAACATATGGTAGCAGAATATTAAGGGTTTCGCTCTTCCTAAAATAGATTTGCTGGTGTAGTAAACAAATGGAGAAAAGAGCAAACTGGGGTTTCCACATGAAGAGAAATAGTCTGACCCTAAACTAGAATAAGTAATGAACACCCTCTTGATATATTTCACAAATACGATCTCAGTTTTCCAAGATGTAAACTTCACCTGAGCATTGGATTCTTCTTCTTTTTCTTATAATAAAATTCAGGATATTTTTTTTTTACTCATACTGACAGAAAATTTCATTACTGGGATAATTTTGTGTCTGCTTACCCAATTTCTGCTGTGTCAACACTTCAGACGTAAGAGTCTGTTTATATAGAGATGAGCTAATCAAGCAGCATTTGACTTGTTAAACTGGAAATTCTCAAAATCCTTCCGATGACTATTTCTTTCAAAGCTTCTGTTTTTATTTTTCTTCATTTTACTTGTGAATAATTTATAAAAAATGAAAAATGAATATGCATATTGACTTCTCACTTATTCTGAACAAACTTCAGAGTTTTACTTTTCTTGTTTTTCCACCAACCTACTCAGGCATTTAATTATAACTTTATGCCATATTTTTTTAATACAAATAAAACACAGAGGGTAATATTCTGCATGTCTACTCTTCTGTATACTAATCTTCCAACTATATTAAATTAATCTCAGAATAATAGATTTAAGGAAAGAAAGAACATTATTTATTTTGCTCATTTTGTCTTATGAAGAACTTTTGGTTGAGGCTAATTTCTTGACTCTTCTGCCCACATTGAGACTTGTAAATACAGAAATATAGTTAAACTCTCTCAAAACATTTCACTTGTGATCTCAGGTCAATGGCACCTACTCTGCTGCCAGGATGGAGGGAAAGAGATGGACAGGCTTAAGAAGGGATACACTTCTCAGCAGCAAATATCTTCAGGGAAAAACCTTTTACAGTATTTACTGTGTGGGAAAGAAAGTATTGCAGTTTTATCCGTTAAGTGAAAATCTCACAGTCACTTGAGAATGTCTATTTTTTTTCCTTTTTTTTTTTTTTTTGCTTAAAACAGCAATAAAAGGCTGTAAGCTCCTTCTGCACTGAAAAAAAAAACTGTTTTAAAGCACAAAATCTGGTTTCAGTTTTTTAAGAAATAAGTGTAATTGCTGGTCTGAAATGTGTGTTTTTCAATAACCCATCTGTCAGTAGAGCTAATATGAACTAATTATACCATGAAAGTCTTTTTTTTCTGCTTTTAAAGTTAATTAGATTTTCAAACTGAAGCTCAAAAGGTGAATGGGCTTCTTCGTCAGCATGCGGCAGCTGCGGAAAAACTCTAAATTCACAAAGCAAAGTGAGCCACAGAAAGGGGTTTAATCCCCCGACTAAATTAAATTTGTCCTTGCAACATTGTCTGACAGGCTCACAGAGCTCACAGGAGAACAGATTACTCTCCTGCTCCCCTCTTCCTCGCCTCTCAGGTTTCTCTTCTCTCCTGTGGTAGGACGTCATTGAACTTATGTAACAAACATTTCTTTAAGCTGCTGCAATGACATGTTGACTTGCTCTTGCCAAATGGCCACAACTTACGCAGACTGACATAGACTCTCCCAGGCTGGAGATTGAGGTGGAAATTCATGTTAATGCTTCTTTGTCCTGTGTGTCTTTGTTGACCTGTTACGATTTGGCGATACATCCAGGGCGCGCTCTGCCTCTCGCCAATTGCTTAGAGTGGTTGGTAACAAAGACACTATATCAGATTAGAGTGGAAATACTTTATTAGTGTCCATGGGGAAATTCTCAACATTTCGAATCTGGCACCCGAATAAACGTTAATGCAGATAAGATGGTAATCATCGCATTTAAAAAGAAGAATAAAATCACTTCCTAACATAAATGAAGTCTGTTTACTCCCATTTGGAGAAATGCAGATTAAATGAGAAGCACTAAATGAGAAGTGCCAAAAAACCTCGACACTTTACATCCACAGAAGAAACAGGACTTGGTGTGCAAAGGTATCAGGAACCAGTTATCACATCTGCACCGTCTGGTACATCATCTTCTCTATCAAGTCTTCACGCCTGCATTGTCCTTTACTCTGTCCTCTCTCTCTCTCTATTCTATTGTGCTTCCTCTGTTTAATCTGCCTCTTACAGATATCCTCTTATCGCCAACAAAATATGCAACTCATCTTCCTTCTCACATCCACGTACTCTTACTGCCTTGCAGTCGCTTTAAAACAATCCCAGTGGAATCACTGATCCGGTTGACTGATACTGCAAACACCTACAGCACTCTCAGTTCTGGAAAGGATGGAAAGGGAAAGAAAAAAAAGAACATACCATTTTTTTTGTTGCAATTTTTCCATGTTTTTTTTTTTTTTGTAAAAAAGTTATATTTCACCAAATGAATCAAAACGCCTGCTTGTAAAGAAAGCCTTGTGCCACAAAGTAAAAGCCATATGTTGATTGACGTTGCGGGGGCGCTGCCTCCTGCTAGATGAGAAACAGAGAACAATCTAAAGGAACAGGAAAGGATTAAATGAACTAAATTATGGGTCCCTGTGGTTTGTATTTTGTGCCTGTCTGTACACCCAGTCTGTACTGCATGATAGTGTCTCCGCTAGCTTAACAGGAGGAGGCATTCGATGAAAAGCGCGTGTGCATTTAGGTGTTTGTGCATGTTTTGTGTGTTGAAAGGGAAAGAGAAAGCTGCTGGTTTTCGTCTGTTGTTCCCTTGTAGTTTGAATCGATTTGAGCCATCAGAAATAAAAGCCTTAAAGAAAGGTGGAGACAGCTGGAAACGGTGAGGCAGGAAGCAGAAAGGAGGAAAAAATGTGATTTCCAGCATAAACCAGATTTGTAGAACCTGTCAGCAGACTTTCCTGTGAGAAGCAAGCTGCGTACTGCCCTTAAGAGACCTTTGTGGGTCAGGAGACATATTCCTCACAGCTTTCATCATGTGTCTGATAACTTAAACTAGGCTAAATACGGACATGAGTTTGCGCCAAGGCATGTTTATAAATATAGCACCTTTCACACACAAGGCAATCCACAGGACATTAAAGTTTTAAATGAATGGAGTCACTCAAAAATGGGCAAGGAGAAGGCTGAGGCACTGGTCAGGAGGCAGAAAACAGGCCAGGCACATGAATAGAAAAAGACACAGGAACCATCAAAGGCTGTGACAAGAATGACGACAGGTGATCCCATACTGAGTGGAAGCAGGGAAGCAGAGGTACAGGTGAGAGACAGGGGAGCAACATGAAAGATGGCAGGGATCACATAAAACAGATGACAACAGATTTGACCAAACTGAGTTTGGTGTGCACTCTAGTTTTCAAATCAATGACAATGAGTAGTACTATGAACTTTTTTTTTTTTATTATTAAAACCTAATAGGAAAAAACAATGGTGTCTGAGAAGACATAGAATAACCAACATCCTCATTGAATTCAATGCAGCAGCAGGTATATTACCATGACATCTTTTTCTTACAGTTCCCCAAAGATGTCTTCTGGATAACAGATTTTTCCCCCAATCCATCAGTCAGTGTGAATTTATAAAATCTCTCTTCAGCTGTGAACCTTTTTGCTGAAACAACTCGTGTTGGTGGGAGCATGTTTGCATGTATTTCTGCAGAAAACCCTTTTCTATGTTTGATAAGAGACTGCAGATAATCCTATTCAGTGCCCGAGTTTATCTTCGTCTCTGACTGACTGGCATTCGAGAGACTTGGAGCACATAACACATTTTGACATTGTGTTTGCTTGCTTCTCCCTCGCTGTCTGTCCAAATCCCATTGTAAACATGTGAATGTCTCTTCAGAGAGATTTTTCCACTGAATTCACAGGCACCTGTGTGCTGTCACCACGACGATTGTTTTCTGCTGGTTTGCCTCTGGCTAAGCCATTATTGCATAAAATTCTAATTATTTTTTATTTTCAAGTTTTCTCCAGTGCTTCAAAGCTGTGATGAAATAAAAACCGAAATAAACCTCCTGCCAGGAATTTTGTTAGAATTTCTTATTGTCTTCCACCATGTTTATATCTTCATAATTTTCCAAATTATGTAGTCCGTTGTGAGTGAATTTAGCCGGATGTCTACATTACAGGCATTGAAGATTAAAGTAACAGTACTAATATGTATATACAATTATTTATTTCCCACATCCATCAGTGGGATGAGAAAGTATCACACAGAGTTGGTTACAAGACAAACGAAACGGAGTCAGTGAGAAAAATAAACCAGGTTCAGATAGTCGAAGGAAAACGATGGGGATTCACGATGCTAATATTTGCAAAAGAGCAGCATGTTACAGATCTCGTCCTGCCCGAGGAAGGCTGATATACCGCAGCGAAGACAGATAATGCCTAGCTGTTGGCATTCTGCTCCGACTTTCTCTGTGCCAGAGCTGGGGAAATGAAGAACTTTGAAATCTTATCGTTCCACTCATGCCAGAAGCATTTTTACACATGCACGCACACACACTGAGACTAGCTTGTGATTTTGGAGGAAGTGTCCATGTTCATTCGTGTTCATTCAATAACAAAGTTATTTTTGTTATTCCCAATCCCGTCATTGTCTGGATTTCATCCCACAGCAGTTGATGAGGCTGACAAGCTATTATCATCAAAGATTCACTTCACGCTGGTAAACATTTGGTTATGTTTTTCTGAGACATTTTGAAAGCACCATCTTGGTTTGAAAAGCACTTCTTTTTTTTTTTTTGTCCAACTTCAATTGTGGTTTCTCATGCTCACGGTGTAAAGCCAGATTATAAGGTATTCATTGTGTTCATCATAGAGACAGCCTGAGGAAAGAAACTGTCTCTGTGATAGCAAATAGCGCTGTGTGAACCTAAAGGTAAAAGTTTAAATAGTTTAAATAGTTTATGTCCAGCTTACATCTCTGCAGAGATGTAAGTTGTTCCTTTCCAGAAGTTAGACCTGCACAAGTCCTGGATACAGGGAAGGTCAACCCTGAAGATCATCTCTGCAGACCTAATTGTTTGTTACAGTCTAGACCTGTCCTGTTTTATGGATGCTCCCAACAACGCAATGATGGACGGACACATATAGAAGATGACCAGCAACTCCTTCTGTAGGCTGTACTTCTTTTTTAGGTTATGTAGTAGCGCTGTTCTAAGGAACCGAAAGTGAACCGCAGTTGACTCCACACAATCAAAGAACTTTCAGTTATAAAAATGCCGTGTATATCAACAAACTTGACTTCACAATTTGACACCTTGAAATTGAGCTCTGTCTCTTTAAGAAGCTCCTGCTGTTTCAGAGACCCCACCTTCAACATGTCGTCATAGCAATATTGCTTCTCATTATGAGGTTTACACCTGTTTTTAGGAGTGATAGATTGAGAACTAGTTCATATTATAATCTCAGCAGATGTGCAGATCCAGTGTTTGCTAATTGCTGCTGCTGCTGCTAGTCTGTGGGAGCTATGTGGGGAAGATGTGGGGGAGGGCAGCTGTGTGAAGTAGAAGCTCAGCAGGAAACTACTGCTGCAAGGAGCAGCTATTTTGAAGATTAGCAGCGCTGTGTGAGAGCAAGCGTTTAGGCGCCCCCAAATGGCTGCTGTGGGACAAACATGCATGAAAGAATCAAAGCATATTGACAAGAATGTGGGTTGAGAGTTGGCAAACATGAATAGTCCAGGCCAGTTAGAGGCTTTACCCCGACACCACCAAATATACGCTTGACATTTTAAATACTTTATAAATTAAATAATTAAGTACAAATATAGGTAAAATACTTTAAATTATTGTATTTTCTGTTAAATTTTTATGGAAGTTAGATAGCAGGAACCAGCAGGTTGAACAGGGTAACTGTGAACTTTAGCCAGCTGTCACTCCATTCACTTACGGCTAAAATGATGGCAAGCTGTTCAACATGCGGCGCTTCTGCATCCACAGGCCTCCGGCTAGTGAAGGAAAGCACAGATCAAGGACAGAAAATTGGAAAGATGGGAGAGGTAACTAAAACCCAGAAGTGTTACTGCCTGCAGCAGCTTGCAGGGGACGGAGGGCATATATAAACATTAGGGCCGCAGGGTTGACGTGTGTATAGGTCAGAGCCATGAAAATGCAAATGGTGCTAAAGTTTGCTGAATAATGTTATTAAAAATAGCAGCGAGGTTAAAGAGAGAGAGGGGAAGGAGACGCAAGAAAAAAAAGAGGAAATGAAAAATCAGACTCATTTAGGTTTTATGATTAATTAATAGTTCTTAGTAATAGGAAAATTAAAAACCACAAAATTTTAAAGTTCTGTCTCATTAATTATCTTATAGTAATGATTTTATGCATGATAACTGTTACAGAGCACCTACTCATGCCTCACCTCACTGGGCAGGTGGGGTGAAACCCAAACACCTAATGTAGGGTCATAGTAGTGGAACGACAAACGTGATACACTATAATGTCTCATTGCTTTTCACAAGCAGTGACATGTTTATCCGCCCCAATCAATGGACTGTGTTGTGTGACGCCATTGGCTCTGCCCTAACTGTGCCATACCGTTGTAATACGGACCTACACCTGAAGGGGGCCCAGGAACGGTGTGGCACTGGTCGGTTGTACGGGAAAGAGACAGAACCACCCTGACCTACGTTGTACCACTTGATCTTTGCAATGACATCTAAATTTCAGCTGTGGGGTTGTAGCCTATAGTTTTTTTTTCTTTGTTATAATAAAATCATACAAAATGTACTCTCTGAAAACAACCAGTTTGTTTGCAAGATTCTAGCGAGATTTTTTCCTATTGGGAATTGTTAGATAAAACATCTGTTTGGTTCACAACTTCAACACACTTTGATCTCATTCACCAGTTCTGTCTCACTGTATGTGGAGAAACAAACAGTGATATATATAAAAGTAATTGTATAGCATCATCTGAACAAATTCTGCTCAGACTGAAAAAAAAATGAAGCAAGCAACAGTAAGCGTCCATATTTTTTTTACTACAGCTTCTATATTTGTGTGGAAGCCTTTATGCAGTGTTTTCAAGGTCATGAATAGTTGAGGTAATAGAAACGATCAATCCCATTAGTGAAATTACCATTCTCAAAAATATTCAAATGCATGACTTTTTTTTTTTTATATATATATATATAAATATATTTTTCAAAGCTGTACATTCCATAAGGGAAACACATGTATAAAGACAGGCAGCAGGAAATGCTCTCATCTTTTAGCTTTTGAGTAATGAGCACATGAAAGCAGCAGCAGGAGCAGCAGCTGACTGCCAGAGACCACATAAAACTTTAATGAGGGTTGTTTGTATAAGAGTTGGTATCTGTGCCCTTAGCTGCACTTAGTGACCCCTTATGTAACTTACACTTTGATTTAGGATTCTGATCCAATGAAGTTTTTTTTTTCTCTCTCTCTCTCTCTCTTACTTGGTGTGGATGCTCAGCATACAGCAGAGTTGCCTCATCAGTGCCAAAACTTTGGACTATACAGCTTAAAATTGAATTTATTTAGGTGTTTTTGAAAATTGTGTACCAATTGTTCACATAAAGTCACCTTAAAATGCTTATTAAGACACACAAAATATTGTAGAATCTGAGTGCTGCAAAGTTTGCTGAAACTAGCAACCTTCTCAGATATCTAAATTACCCAAAGATTAAATATTTCTGTTTAAACATTTTACTGTATTGTACATGTAAGTAAACTATTTTGATTGTGCATAAAGACATTGAGGATCAGAAAAGATTTTGCGTGTACTTAGCCATTGAAAATTACAACAACCTAACACAGCTTGTGGGCTTTCAAACAGATATTTACTATCAATTTTACAAACTCTTGCAAATTGGAGTTATTCTATGAATAGAAAACAGAAACTGAAGGAAATGCCAACCTGGAAAATGTAATGAAAAGTCACTGTTGAGAAATAAATGAGGACACCCGCACATTTAAAACACAGCTTAAAGAAAGGTTTGTCCTCTTTGAACCTCAAACATTCAACATGGCGTGCTCCTCACCCTCGGTGGGAGAGTACCATGGTGAGATCAAAAGAGCTGTCTGAGGCCATTTAGGAGATTGTCACACTTTATGAGTCAGGCATGGGATTAAACGAGGCATAAGGCGAATATGAAATCAAAACAGCCGTTTCGATGTATAGAAAACAGTCTGTAGTGCAGCACTTTCAAAACAACTGCAATATGCCAAGGATTGGCCGCCGAAGCAAGTTCACCTTTGGAGAAGATCACAAGGTGCAAAAAGAAGCATTTAAAAACCCCAAAAGTTTCATCATACTGCAGGCTCTACTAACAGAAGACTTGCTCACATATAACTTTAATGGGAGTTGTGCAAGGAGAAAATCTTTGCTTTCTCAGAAAAAACATGAGGGCCAGATTAAAATTTGCCAGAGAGAATATAATAGCCATTGAACAGAGGAGTTGAACAATGAATGGTTTGGACACCAGACTGCAGGACATGTTTGGATTACAGAAACACAGCATTACAGAAAAGGATCAGAACTGGCTTCTATGTGGTCGATTTTCCTAAAGTTGCAGCCAGTTATAGTAGACATTTTAGTTCATATTTTGTTAAAGGAGTAAAACAAGGTTCGTATTTGGTGCTCTTTGGGGTTTTTTGCATGAAGAAATACATTGATAAAGATGAGACAGTGAAATGTAAAACATCAACAGAACAGCACTAAAAATCAACCGAAGTCTATCTATTTACACTAGTAAAATACCACTTAACAATTGCTCTCTGTTTACGGCTTTGCTGTGCTCCTACATACATTGAAAGGGAAACAAAAAGGACATAGAAAAATGTGCACAAATGGAATTACTGAGGTTCAATTTGACATATCTTTTTGGGACTTTATTAATGATCGTTAAAGATGCATCAAAACACTGATCATTCAGTTTTGATTTTAAAAGCCGGTGAAATGCCTACATTTCCTGTACTTTTTATTTTTCTCTATGTAAGAAAGTCTTACTCAAACAAAAGGTATCTTAGAAACAGAAGGGAAAAGAAGAAGTCCAGTCAAAAACATTTTTCCTTGTGCTATTATTATTTTTAATGAAGCAGTTCCTTTGAGACTACCTCTTATTTGATGAAGAAATGAAAGATGGCCAAGAAAGTGCAGCTGTCAAATACATGGAGTCTCCTATTTAATTAAGTTCTACTTTTAGCTCATAGTTTGAAAGGAGTCAGTGAGACAAGAATCATTCAATATATTTAAATGTAATCATCATCTTGTTCCCCCCCACACACACAAGAAATGTGAACACGACATTTCTTGTGTTCACAAAGTTTAGTATCTACAGTAATTGGAACACCTGATTCAGTCGATGTCTAACAGGTAAGATCAGCCCAAGCAGCCCTTTTTTTTCTATTTATTTTGAAGGTTTACCACTAAATTTTAACAAGTAACTGCTATCTTCCATGGTAAGACATAAACAAGAAAGAGAAAATTTAGGGATTAGATCACTTTGGATCTTCTAGATGCAGCTGAAACCCCAAAAATACAATAAGCAATATTAACAAACTTAAACTAAAGTCTTAGGCAACTAGATACTTGGGTGGAAACATGCTGCTCCGATCCTACTGACTGATCACCTAATATTTCTCTTTGCCTTCATCCATTTACTTTATTTATTGTTCATAAGTACAATATACTGTAGGATGTTACAATAATAGATAATGGGAATATTACTTCCATAATCTAAAGTTTGGTAAACTTGTTTCATTGTCACAGTAAAGAAGCATTTAATATTTTTTTGTTTTGTTTTTATATTTTACTTAGAATTGCAAACTAAATAGTTAATCAAAAGTACATAAATGCTAATTTACTATATTTAATGTTTTCTTTTTTTAATGCATGGAACAGTGTTAAAACTGTGTTGCAACTCGAACATTTTGTACTGTGTTTAGAGACGCTATTTGTTGTTTCCTATTTCAGTCTTTTCCTTCTTCCATAACTTTAATTTCTTCCTACAAGCATTGTTGCCCTGCTCCATTAAACACAGAAGTGCAGGTAGCACATTGTACCAAATGGGATACCTCAGTACAACTTTAATTAAATTCTATGCCTTTGTGGTTAAAAAAAAAAAAAAAAAGACGGGGGAATATCCTCTAGTCGACCTTTGTTGAAACAGGTGAGCTGAATTATGAATGTACCGGCTGACTAGCTGTACGGTGGTGAAATACTGAAACTATTTTAAACATGCTCCAAATGCATCTCTTGGACAATAAGCACTTCCATTCTTCTGAATAATGAAATCTAGTTCAAGTAATGTAATGAATCATCACCTCGGGGAAGCTTTTAAAGTAATTTAGTCCATAATTTGTGTTGTGTCAAAGATGCTTTTTTTTTTATTTTATATATTACAGAACTAAAAACAAGTCTGATACTTCAGGCTGGTGAAAAAGCACAAACTGTCCTTACTTCAAGAACTCTTCTCTTCAGACAGTCAATTTTTTTTTCCATCTTTGTATTGATGGTTCAGAACAATTACTCTGTTACCTCTATTCAAGAGAGAGATGAAGCTGAAGTACCCAAAGGAAATCCACACATGCACTGGGAGAGCATAGAAGCTCCAAGCAGAAAAGACGGTTATTTGAGAACTTCTCAATTTGTGCTATGAGTTTCACAACTCAGTCACAAACTCACACATTTTGCTCTTAGAAGGTTCCTCTTTATGCTTTGAGGCCTGTCCTGTAAATCTGGATAAATATGAGTTAATTCTCAAATTTCAACTCAAAATCTCCATAATTTGTTTGAATCCTTCTTAGGTTTCACATAATATGCAGTTCAGCATTAAGAATGTGCAAAATATACCAGTTTAAAGCTCAGTGGTTCGAACTGGTTGCTTTCAGAATCTTACAGAAGACGAGTTGGCGAACTACTGAACAAGATCTCTGTTAATGCAACAGAGCATCATTACTAAGTGCTCAATTTCATCTGGTGTTTCGTGAATTTGTCTGAAAACAACTTTGCTGTCAAGTTTTTTCCTGTTCCAAGTTATTTTGTTTTAAGTTTCATCCCGACTCTGATTTGATGGAATTCCAGCCCGTCTTGTCTTTGTGGAAATGAACACGAGGGATGTTATCGCTGTATAAGTGAGCCAGGTTTGATCTTCAGCATGCCGACATGTCCAGCTTGTTGTGGTTTCTTCTTCCACCGTTTGGTCTCAAGGTTTTTCTGAAGGTTTTTCTTTTTTTCTGTGTATTCTCGCTGTGCTTTTCTGTCCTGGTGGAAATGTGTTTGATTACCAACTGTTGTCAGTCAAGATGTGCTGGTATAGCATTTGTAAACAAAGGGACTGTTCTGCAAACTCTGAGCTGATGCTGAATCTCAGTATAATTTAAAAGAACTGCAGATTTATGTGATGGTCTATTTTTTTTTTTTCCTTGAGTTGTTTATTCACAGACAGACTGAACATACAGCATTCTGTTTTTTTTTTCTGTATTTTTTTTCTTATCTTCCATCTTTTCGTATCTAAATTTGTACCAGTAAAGATTTTTTGGCTCAACATGTTTCACATATATTGTATTTTAGATCCTTTCTGTGTTATTATTTTTACATTTCCTTTGATCTCTTATCTGCTGTTTGTTTCTTTGCTTTCTGCATTCTGATGTAAAACACCTTTACCTCAGGACACACCACCAGCACACATAAACAACCAGCTGCGTATCTTAAGATCTCTAAGGTGAAAATATGCAGACGTACATAAGTGCTTTTTAAAAGTTAAATTGTTTACCCCTAAACCTCACTAAAAGCCTTGATCTGGTGTTTGTTTGCGTGTGTGTGTGTGTGCACATGTAAGCTATGCATGTACACACACACACACACACACACACACACACACACACAAATATGTACATCTTGACAGACTGCTCCAGGGCAGCAGTGACTAAAAGTATGAATGTGTGTGTAAATGACTGATTTCATTGCAAAGCATTTTTGATGGTGCTGAAAAGCACTACATAAATTCGATGTCATTTCATTTCATTTTTAAACATAGTTGTTGTATTTACAACACAATTAATAACATTTCTCTTATGATGACCTTCAAATGAGCAGATTCAGAGTTTCATTGGTAATTTGTCTCAGTTTGTTTTCTTTTGTTAAACTATCCTCTTTTTCACTAACAATCCAAGAGTCAGGTTTTGCCAACTTACCGATATACCTTTTTATTTGATAGTTTCAATAAACTGCTTTATACAGTTTAATAATCTCCAAGCACATTTTATGTTTTTAAGCTACACGGTGGTGCGACACGTTTTGTTGATGTTCTGTAGATTTTGTTGCTATTCTTCTGATTCTCTTGACATATCTTTTTTTCCCTCCACATCGACCAGCGTGATTTGAAGAACTGATCAGTTTTACAGCTATAATATTACGATAGGTATACTTCAACACTCTGTAAAACCCATCCTGAATTCCTGGCGGAACAGAATCTTTTCTGTTCCATCTTTTGTGCTAACAAAATAAAAAAAATACACTTTGTCATCTTTAGTCATTTCTGAATGTGTTTGATGTGATTGAAAAGGGTTCCATGACACTGTGACGATGATATTGAAAATACTAAAGGGTAACTGCTGAATCCAGAGCACTTTGTGATTAGTTGATAATGATGAAGAAGTCATTTATTTCAACAATTTATTTAGCAGTATGCTAAAACTAGTACAATCTTCTAAGTATAAGCGTCATAGTTTAAGCAAAAAAGGTTTAAAAAAAAATAAGGGGGCTAGTGGGATTCCCCAATTTGTACCATGTACTTTAATAAACTTCAAATGTAATTGCAGCACAGACAATAAGAAAAAACATAAGACACCATCGATGTAGATAATAAGCTATATAGGAGCTACAGAGAGAAAAAAAAAATCTTTTGTTTTGTATTTTATGCTAGTTTTATAATGCTGCCTGTCAGATTGCCAAAGCTGTGTGGGTGAAAGTTTGAAACAGAAAGCGTGGCTCAGACTTCAACTTTCTCATGATGATGTTCAACCTTTTCAGAAAATGTTTCAAATTGCGAGAAATAAACACTAAAATACAGAAGTGTATTGCTGTCATGGAGGAAAATAAATTTTCGAGCGCTATCACATTATAGCGTGATAGTTATATTGTACAAACCTGATAATATATACAAACATGATAATATAGTGCATAAATGTGATGCTTATATTGTGTAAACGTGATAGTTGCATTGTATAAACATGATCATTTCTTTTACAGAAGGTGGCGGTGTTGTGCTTTTAGTGCAGGCATAAGGAAGGCTAGTACAGTGGCTAACAGGAGTCGGTCAAGTTTTCCTTCATGTTTGGAAAAGATTTTGTTTTTTTTCCCTCTGTGTGATAGCAACACGCTTCGGTGCTGAAAGGGAAAACTGACTAGGAACAGAAAGTTTCTGCCCAATAATCAGACTTTGGACAGTGACAATAACTTCTTTTTTTATGATCTTGCTATTTGAAACTGTAAACATTTGATTTTGTGCAAAAAAAAAATCTAATATGTATTGATTTCAGATTAACAAGCAAACAATCTACGTGAACTACAATAATTCACTTTCAACATTGTCCATCCATATAATATGTAAAATCTTAACAACCAAAAAAAAAGAACTATATCTCAAGAAATATAAAAAAATATATATGGTGTCAATGATTCATCATAGTAATCCTTTAACTAGAATGGATTCTTGCTGTTTCTCTGATGGCAGTAACAGGCTTCAGCAGTCTTACTTGTCAAATCAAGCTGATATCTCCCCACATTTAAAGTGTAAATTTTCCTTCTTCGCTTGCACAAGCTTTCCTTAATGAGCAGAAAGTTGCAATAACACAGATAGCGATTTTAAATTAGTCTGTGGATTTGAATAAGTTTCCTGCTGTTATCAAATAAACATTTGGATCCATTTATGCTCACGATGGGAATTGGTCTTCCTTGTTTGACTCCGATAGTCATAATAGTGTTTCTTGTTTGCTCAGTAGTCAAAGCATACAATAATAATAAGTTTAAAAAATGGTTTAATGGTTCTGGTCAGGCTATTTTATTTCCTGCTCGTCTCTACAAAACCACAAAAAGGAGAAGATGCAAATTGCTTAAAGAAACATATCTGGCAAACTTTTTTTGAGGGAAAACTTCGTAAAAGAACAAAACTTCTGGTGAAAATGAAAGACTTGTGCTTGGAAAATAAATGGTGAGGCAAGAAAAGATGTCTCCTGCCAAACAAAGTGGAGACCGCAGAAACCACACACTGCAGATCCTGTGTTTCTGTATGTTTCACGGGCGGTGCTTGAATGTCTGGAGTCCTGACGAATGCAAGTTGGTCCTTATGATGAAATATTTAGTGACAAAATATATGCGCTCCTTGTTTTCGTTATTATTTATTTATTTTTCTTTTGGTGATCCTGTGAATGCAACAGACTGTGTAAAAAAAAAAAAGAGAGAGAGAGAGAATGAGCCAACCAACTCCTACATGTACTTTTAATGGGTATCATAAAGTAAGCAAAAAATATCAGTCATTAATGACATGCTATATGATAATTAATGTAAACTAACCCCCAGTCTTGTGAAAAAGACATAAAAATAACAGTCTTGCGTATATATAATCAGCATGTGGTTTAAACCTACAGAAGGGAGTTCTGAGAAGAGCCAGGTACATTGAACCTGCCCTTATCTGGTTCTCAGTTTGCTCCAGCATCTTTTTCCCATTTAGCTAAACTCTGTGACCATAACACGTATTTCCTTAACCCTCCTGCAGTCCTGGCTTGACCCTCGGGAAGAGTGAGGCAGATGTCATGATAAGGAAACGGTGGCGGTGTCCTCTCAGCTCCTGAAACCACAAAAAAAATAAAAATAAAGAATATAACGATCCAATCGACGTCTCCGGGGAAACATCCGCAAATGGGTTAACATTTAGTTTTTAACCTATATTTGTGAGCCAAATAAGAAAAATGACTGGTCACTCCATGAAATGCCACATCAAGTATGTTCATGGGGATCCATTATTATACCAATTACAGAATATCAAAAAAAAAATATTTCAAATGCATGTACATCTATAAGTGTGTGACATGTAGTGGCATGCAAAACTATGAGTCTAATTACAGTCTGTAACAAAATAGCCCCGCCTCCTGCAGCATAACCTTTTCCAACAATTCACACTTCCTGGTTGGACAACGCAGACAGGGTCATCCCTGCTACCCTCTATCTGACTAGACAGCTGTACGGGGTCTGGATTGACAGGCAGGGTTGCTGTTGCAGATGGATGAATAATTTACTTTCATAAATTTTTTATCATTACCTTATTCTTTTTTTGTCAAGGTTATTTTCTGGACTCGAGTTTAAAGGCGAATATGTGAGTTTGCCAGCAAGCATGAAGAACAATGCATTTTGCATCACTTGCTTAGTTGGATTTTTTTTTTTTTTAGTTTTCTGGTAATGTTTAATTTTGCATACAATTTTATTCCTTGATCAGCTGAAAACTGGAAAAAAAACTTTTACTTCTGACACGCATTGTCTTTACTTCAGACCTACTGTACAAGTTATTCATTGAATGACTGACACAAATTCATCACGTTGAGAACAAAACTGATCTCATCGACTGACATCTCTCAATTGTTCAGTGTAACTGATTCAAAATGTTAGTCATCAGTGAGAATGCAGCCACATAATTTTTCTGCTGTAGACAGATGTTGCAATAAACGAGAATCACCTCCAAGCACCTCCAAACTCAAAGATGTCAACATCTTTCCGCCCTGACATCCCAGTCTGCGGACCTCCCTCACCTCGCCACCTCCACCAGGTTTTCCCTGAGGGATACAGAGGCTTTTCAAAGATAGCTGTGAAATTTAATCTCTCCCACCTCTCCAGGATCTGCCCCAGGGTGTCCTCCTGGTCAGACGTGTTTTTTTTTTTTTTTTCGGACCATCACCTATGAGCCGCCCTGGAGGCATGTAAGGCGGATACTTTGCCCACCTTACCTCAGCCAAATGCCCCTCTCTAAGAGGATTTTATTCATCCCTAGTGTTGAGTTTGACATCTACAATAATAAAGCATGAAAGAAATAAATGGAGAGAAAAAAAGAAATGGTCATTTGAGAATTTGAAGGCTCAAAATGGTTAAAGCATTTCACATCTCTGCAACTTCTCATAAATATTCCTTTTTTAATACGCGTTTCTCTCGACTGGCAGTACTACTAACATTTTGGAAAAGCTAAGCTAGAGTTCCCACTTTAATCTGATAGATAATTTACAGAAATAGCTAAAGATTAGAATGATTGCAAGGAGCACCTCCAAACTCAAAGATGTCAATAATTATCTTTTCAATGATTATCAAGAAGTGTATAAATTATTTTAGGAATGCCCTTTTTGAATAAAACGTAAATGAAACCAAATTATTTCTTTTTGTTTTTAAAAGATACCCCTTGCAAATTCTCTTTTTTTTATTTTTCAGAAGATACGTAGCTATGTGCTTTTCTCTTAAACACAATCTTCTTGGTAGAATGAAAATAATTTGTAAATCTAAATCTGCCTGTGTGGTGTGCCATCAAAAGTCTAAGGCAAAAATATCAGGACCTTCAGATGTAAAAATCACAAAACTATAAAAGTTTATTTCAAAATGATATCCATGCACAATGTTAAATCCATCTTGTATAATTTAAATGAAAAAAAAACAAACATCTGTTATAAGAATTTTAAAAAAATCAGTAAATGACTGTTGCATAAGTGTGCATGGCCTTGATCTAACAATTTGTTAAAGCATCTTTTGATTCAGTCTCAGTGTTGAGTATTTAAATGCTACGTTGTGACTTGACAAAGTATTTGCCTGCTCATCCTAACAAAAGTTCAGTAAAACTATTAGAACATATTTTGTCCACATCACTCCTTGGGTGGCTCTGCATGTTTTTCAATTGTGGACTTTCCTTTTTTTGATCATAAACACATTTTTCTGTTGATTTGGATGTTTGCTTTTACTTACTGTAACACTAAAAACTAAGACCTTTCTTCCTGGTTAGCTTTGCTCCAGTTTGTACGGAGCCAGAAATGTGAGGTATTTCTTACTATTCGCTTTATTAATTATGATTGAACTCTGACAAAAACAAGCCCTTAACTCTAGGGTCTCTTCATCTTGCTCAAGGGTCTAGAGCACGATGATGCCATCACCATATTCAGCAGCGAGTGTGGTGTTCTTTTGGTAATGTTCAGTGATTTTTTTTGTTTCCAAACATACCACGATTTGCTACGAACCAAAACTACCTGTTTGGTTTCATCAGACAACAACACATTTTCCCAAAAGGTTGTGGAATATTTTATCCATATATGGATGTTTTGTTCTCAACTCCACTCCTTAGTCCAGAGCCATGAAGAAGCTTGCAGCTCGTTGTCACATGTAGCAAAATAATCAATACTTCTTGGAAATTGCTGCAGCTCTTTTTCTTGCTGCAGCCTCCTGGAGTGTCTATAACTGTCTTTTAATCAGTTATAGACAATTTTCTATTTTTTATAATGTGCTTGTTGTGCAATATTTTCTCCAAACATTAATCGCTGTCTTTACCGTGCCATCATGTGTAACACTGCAGATTTTTTTACCTGTCTACAATAATCAGATCATTGGCATCTTTAATTTTTATTAATTGTTCACTATTTTTTCTCTAAAACACATTTTAGAGGAAAAATTATTGAATTATTTATGGTACATTTGGTGGGTTTCATGTTGCTTAATATCCTAGAAACAGTGTATGCCCAATCTTATGTCAATCATTCATTACTTGTATAACTTGCCAGTTGATGTCATTGTCCAAATAACAAAAAAAAAGCATTTAGAAAAAATAACAATGTAGATGACAAACAAATGGAACATCAGACGTTCTAACATTTTGAGTTAGAAATATTGTATAGAACACTACAGAAGGGAGCTCAACATACAAAGAACCGTTGTGTCAGTCAGAGTGGGAGCAGGCTGGTGATTTTCTGTCAGATCACAGAAGGATAAAAGCAATAAAACAAAGCGCAGCGATAAAAACCCAGCTGACAACAACAAGGTGGCAGGTTCACGGAGCTGATGCAAGGACAGCTGCAGTTATAACCGAAATGTTTAAACACAGTTTTGTCAAACAGAAAAAAAAGTTTCAGTTTTAACTAACTTTTCTGTCACAAAAATCCACAGTAGAGACAACCCTGTGTAGCACTAGCATACTCAGTCCTTAATGCATTACCTTCTTTTCCTTACTTTTTTTTTTTCATCCAGAGGGCATTAAAAAAAATATGAAACTCAGTCATGTGCACTGAGTTAGTTTAATATTAAACTCACTGACCGCACAAACTCTCTGCAGCTCCTTTTCAGACTTTCCATTAACATATGTCCAAGGCAGTCTGCTCACACCCATATAACGCTAAAAACACCCCTAAATGGGCTGAATGTGACCAAACTTGAACCACTCTCAGAGGTAGACAAAAGCACCCCGATCTGCATTAGTTAGCAGTCTGAAAAGCAATCTGTCCTCAGATACACTAAAGCAGTGTTTTTCAACCCTGGTCCTCAAGGCACACTGCCCTGCGAGTTTTAGGCATTCTCCTGCTTCAATACACATGATTTCAATTGATGGTTGATTAACAGAGTTTTGCTGAATTGCAATCATCTGAATGGGGTGAGCTGAAGGAGGGGGGGACATCTAAAACATGTAGGTTAGTTAGTGTGCCTTGAGGAGCAGGGTTGGGAAATATTGCACTAAAGCGTCAACTGACCTGTTATACCGCTAATGCAGCAGGATTGTCACCTTTGTTTGTTGTTATATAGATAAATTCAGTAAATTACACTGGTAAAAATCAAGCAGTGTTTTCAGTTAATTTAACAACGAGGCTGACTGCTTTTGATCCGATCGCCATGATGTGCAATATCTCTAATAAATCATTTAGCAACAGTCAGCCTCCCTGTGGTGTGCCAGATGTCCCCTTACTTTCACTCAGCACTCATGCTAGGTGCAATGTAAAGTTCATTTGGTTCAGCTGATTTATTTCTTATTTTTTTACATTTCATCCAAATGAACTCTTAGGTTACACAAATTAAAAATGTAATATAATAAAGTAGTCCTGAAAATAATGAGTTTTTATGACCTTTCATTGACTTTCCAAAGCCATCTGCAGCTCCACTGGACTCTCTTTTATTAAGGCAAGCAAGAAATCATTAAGGTTCAGCATTTTATTTAATTTTAATTAAAATAATCAAAGACTTATTGTTGGAAATTTCAACACAATGTTTACTTTGTAGAGATTCTGTATGTAAAAACGGGTTTATCCAGTAGAAATTATATATTTCAAAAAATACAGCAGCTAGCAGGCGGTTGTTTCAGTTGAAAAATTGTGGGAACTTAAGTCTTACATCAGTGAAGCTCACGGAAATCACAGACAGAGAGCTCTTGTAATTGAATCACATTAGAATCTCTTTTTCCAGAGTGGCTGGATAGTGTGCGAGAGCGATCATTATGCCCAAAAATCTACTTTTTGATTTGTTGATGAGTGCAGTACTCGGAACTAAACTCTCAAAAAGCTTTTCCCCATCAAAGGCGCTGATGTTTCACCCTATTTGAATGCAGCTGCTATCGAAGTTTATTTTGCACTAGACCCTAAGTTGTTTTTTTTTTCTTTTTTCTTTTTTTTTTTTTTAGTAAAACTTTGAGAGACACCACACTTGCGTTTATCACTTGTCTTTGATGTCCGCACTGCCTCAGTCAAACTTTTTGAGTGAGCCATGAATAACCTGGTTCTGAGTTCAAAGTGAAGAAACTCCAGATATCCAAATGCAGGAAACATATCTATCCTCATTGGCTTTCAAGCAGACACCTTAAAGTTTTGGGCCAAAGCTGACTGGTACTTATCGCTGTTCATAATTTTCTTCTCGTTGGTAAAATCCTGTTCCAAATGGGGGGGGAAAAATCACTGGCATGATTCTATTATCTTTTCACTGTCCGAATGAAGTTCTTTGGTGATTGGTGGTTTTGTTTTTGGAATGTTGTCCAAAAGTTCAAGCTTAGTTTCATCAGATGATAACACTCTCCCTGGGAGTTTTGAGAGACTTTGCCCAGTTTTGAAGATAGATTGTTCATACTTATTCACTAGTTTCTGCTTTTCATTTATTTTGGACAAAATCCAGTTTAATTTCACTATCATCCGATATTTTCCCCAGCTATTTTGGTCCATTTCCATTATGCCATGTTAAATAAATAATGCATTGGGGCTTTTCGTACACCTCCCACAGCTGATACCTTTACTTAAGGCCAGGTGCACACTTATGGAGCAAGATTATTTCACCATTTTGATTTTACTGCATTGTCTTCCTTTTGCAGTATTGTTTGCTGCAAACAATGCAGCAATGCATTTCCCTAAAACCTGGCATTTTTAGGGAAATACAAACCTTTGAAAGCTATTGTATTTAATTTATTGTCAATTTGACATAAATATCAGCCAAGATAATGCTAGGCTTGTTGACAGCCCACAGTGTCATGATTCTATTGCATATAAAGCAAGTAATATTAATCGTATTCTTCAGATCAGACTTTATCGACAGGTGGAAACTGTAATGCTTAAAGTTGTTCACTTGTGTTGGAATCAGTTTGGATGCCTAGGTTTGAAAGCAGCTTCAATGACCTTTACCTTTTTGGATTCATACTTTAGAAGTTCTTCTCAAATTGAATCAGTAATCAGAATGGAGTGTTTCCAAAAATAAAAACATAGATGGTTTGTTTTCAACATAAGCTTTTATTTAAATCATTCAAACAGAATGTCTTTGACTCTTTGAAAAGACAATTTTCTTCCAAAGGTTGTTTTTTTTTTTTTTTTTTCCCCCACAATTCCTTCTGACAGTCATGTCCAAAAAGGCTCATGTTGAATAGAAAATATCAGTACACACAGTCATCTTTAAAGGTTCCAACCAGGTCAAAAGTTGTTTCTTTTTAGCTCGCAGCTGTAAATTCCTCCTAGAACATTTCTGCGTATTCCGGGGTTAAAATGTAAACCTTCTTCCCCCATAGACAGTCGAAAATGTCTGTCCACAGCAATTGACCTCTTTGAGTTGATGGAAGAGATTGGAGCGATAGAATGAGGGCTACTGTTCTCTTTAGCTATTCAATCCTGCAGAGATGTTCTTATGCTGATATGTTCCTAACACCTTCCTGCCTTGCAGATTTACTGATAAGTCTTTTCACCCCGTGGCTTCGTTTTCGCTCTGACACACACCATCAAGCTCGAAACCCTATTTAGACAGATGTGCACCCTCTTGAATATCTCCAGGAAATTCAATTTACTGGAAGGCGCATTCAGGTAAAGTAGTGAAAACATTTCAGACAAGACAGAATGGAAGAGGGGAGAAATGTATACAAAATACATGAATACGTCCGTGAACTGTCCGCAATTAAAAAGAAATAAAGGTCATATGTCAGCTTCAACAGCTCTTAAAATTCCCCATCGGGAGTGAAGATATTTGCATCTCACTGGCTCGGGTACATCTGCCGTATTTGCATACTTTTTAGATTCTTCATAGTGTCTCACCCATACGTTTGAGACCGCAGTCAGAAAATACGGCCAAGCATATACATTTATGAGTTAATCCTCAATTTGATTTCACTTAATCTGCAGACCTTTCCTCTCACTCCTTCATATCCCTCCTTATCAGCAGCCATATAGCACTTAACGGGTTTAAATTGTTAAGCTCTGAACTCTAAGGAGGCACAGGAAGAGGCCATCTGGGACTGGAAGGAAGCAAGGAAATAGGGAGAGAATGTAGTAAGCTGTGTGTGTGTGTGTGTGTGTGTGTGTGTGTGTGTGTGTGTGTGTGTGAAAGGGGGGGAGATTGTACTGTACTGATAAGGATGGTAAAGCCTATTAGTCGTTGGCCTATAGCCTCAGTGTTTCTGCTGAATACAACTTTTTACTCCCTGGTCAGCCATTGTTTTGGGGCTCACAGGAATGCACTGGATATTTACTGTTTACTGCATTTGTTTAAAAAAATGAAAAGCAGTTTAAAGCTTTTAATCAAAATTTAAAAAAAAATGTATGAGGATTCTTGGGAATGTTTAAAGTCACATTTAAATGCTCTTTTTATGTTCTTCTTTTGGAGCAGCATAATCACAGTGCACTTGTCAGTTGATGCTTTCAAGCTGATGAATGTGGTAGAAATGTGTTTAGAGAAATAAAAGAGTTTGCTATGCAGGTCAATTAAGTGGCATTTCATTTGAGTTTAAACCTATAAGCAAAATATCCAGACATATTAGCGATGTCACTGGTCAAATTTGTTAAATTATCATTTCAGAGCGGTTCCCATTTGTTTCAGTTAATATTTCTCACAAAGAAGCTGGTTGGAAAACAACTACAAAAATGTTCAGTTTAATAAGCTATTCAAATCCCTCGGACATTTTTACATTTGATCATATTATAAAAATGTAGGCCATGTGTATTCAAATCCCCTCAGCTACTTCCTTCCAATGAAATTACTGTTACAAGTCTCTTGGATTTTTCTGCACCAGAGTGAATTTTATGTCCATTCTTCGTTGCAACGTAGCCCCAGCTCAGTCAGATTGGATTAGCCTGGCCATTCAGTGCTGAGATTGTAGTCTGCCCACTACTACAATGCCAAAAACCAATGCTGCTGGTATTGGTTTTGGCAATACCAACAGAGGAAGTGAACTCAGCCACTGGGTCCGTGTTGGCAATGGTTACAAATACTGAATTAACATCAGCAGCCATCTTTTTTGCCACTTCTTTTTTCATAGTGGAGGATGGTAGTTTACAGTGCAGGAAATTTCCGGTAAGCTTCATGGTGTCAAACTAGCTCATTACATGCATCACGGCCACCTGTTAGAGATTGGCTAACATTGAGTCCATGCCTCCGGGAAGAAATCATTTTTCAAAACTGACTGTTCGGGTTAGGGTTGGTAGTTGTTCTTCCTCTGTGCAACGCAAAGCGAAGAACAAGGGGATAGTTTTTACCAGGCTAAGATTGCAGTGAAGGAATAGGTAAACAACAGTTTTCGAAGTTTCACGACTGTCTCTCTGCAGCTCTTCCAGAGCTAGGAAATTAGTTGTGCCTTTTTCCTTCACTGTACTGTAAAGCAATTCATTATGGTGGTTTAATCCTTAAAATACTAATGGAAGAAATTCAATTTACTGATTGTTCCATGTTAAGTGCAACAGGTACTGTTGCAATACTAACTTAGGTTCTGTTGTTCCCAGTGTTTTACAACCAGCGCTCCTACAGCTCACCCGTCTGGCTGCTGAACTTCAGACAGCCCAATTCTTTGTGTAGGTATGGATCCCCGTAAACCTTTTTGCCATAAGCGTGCTGCTTTAAACTGACTGGCACTGCAGCTGACAGTGTACTAAAGGTGTTTCATTTTTCTTCTTTTTATTTTACATCACTCTAGCTTTCAGAATTCAGTGTGATGCGCGTTTCTGAAATGGCTCCATGCCAGTAGGAGCTAGTTTCAGTCTTTATTCATGTTGCATTGGAAGGTAAAGGACAGGTTCAAACAAAAGGCAGGTGGGTAGCACAATCAAAGAGCTGTTTTATATTGAAACGAAGCCAGAGTTTCTGGAAATGTGGAGAATCCGATAATCCAAACACGATTCTATATTTTATAACATAATTGCAGGGATGGGCAGCAGGACTACAATTTGTGTCAAATGTCTGCGAGCCTAATAATGTTCTGATTTGAAAAATGCTCGTTATAGATGTTAACGTTTTGGGGGTTTTTGTAGCCTTCTTTGAATCACCATTCATTTGTTTTGAACAGCACCTCCAACAGCACCACACAAACAGTATTATGTTGTTGTTTTTTTAAGTTCACAGAAAGAGTTGTAGTTTCAACTTAGTGTTTAAATAAAGGCTTTGGTAGCATCATGCAATTTTATGCCATTATCTTACAACATAAAGAACTGACAGTGAAAGGGACAAAAGACTCAGAAAGGGTATTAGTTTGTTAAAAGAGAAAGTGAAAGCCTGAAAGATGGAAGTGGAACACCGAACAAGCAGCTGGACTTCTGTTTAGCTTTAAATTCAAAGGAAATATGACCTCATGCAGTTCTTTTCTTCATATATGAATGACTTGTGTGCTGCCCTGGCTGGGGCCATGCTTTCATAGAAACACAGTCTGTTTCGTACATGTAATAACAATGACTGAACCTCAAAATGATACATTCAAGGTCTTGCAATAAAACTTTCACAGACTGTATGACTGTCTCCAAAATTATAGAAATGCTTGGTTGCAGTATTTCCTGAAGACTCTGAACTACATTTTAATCTTCACACAATACTGGCAGCACTTATTTGAGTTCTGTAAACTTTATTAAATATTAAGCTGATAAACACTTCAAATAAACCCCTTGAAACTTCAATCATACTTGTCATATTCTACAAGTTATGCATTAGCTGTTATTTTGTATATAGATAGCACAATATCTATCTATATATATATTTTCTTTCTTTCTGGTGATGTTTATTTTTTTTTTCCAGTGTTAGATTAGCTTCTTGATCCCAGTAATCCCTTGTGTTTCATTTCATGTCAGCTTCCTTCCAATAATTTTCCCCTCTTGCATGAAGTTGCATGAATTCAGGTAAACTCACAAAGTCCTCTGGTCTTTATTTACTTCTTGATGATTTATTCTTGTCATTACACTGCCAGGATTCCTGGCACCTCCATCTGTCTCCTTTGTGAGTCCATCGAATCCTGTCATTTAATTTATTCAATAAAAATAATCTGAACATCATTGTGGCTCCATCCTGCCTTCGTATGGATATCATCAATAATAAAACACATCAGGCGGAAGATTATCAAGCCATAGGCTGAGAAGATGAGTACTTTTCACAAGTGGCCCCTCCATAACAGAGAGGCACGCATCAACAAACAGCATCAAGTCTTGATGTTATGATATAAAGCCTGATAATGCAGGGTTTCCCCATGAACACTTGCTAAGCCCAAAGGGAGGAGGCTTAGCACCCACTGTGTTTTTGTTTTTGTTTTTTTGTGTGTGTGTGTTAAAAATGTTAAAAGCTGAAAGGAAATTTTAAAATATGACAAAGTAAATATGCGTTATTGAAGATATTATTGGCAATATCCCTGTGGAAGCATAACCCCACTCAAACATTTATTTTCTTTAATTCCACTAAAGTGGGCAAATGACATGTTTTTCAACTCCGGATTCTCCGCCGAGTGTCTGAGTGAGAAGCTTTTATACTCGCATGCATCTGCTTGGGCACTATTCAGCCTAAGGAGGCCAGCACTGAGACAGCTTTTGACAAAATATTGAACAAACCAAATTTCCTAAAAAGGAAAAAAAAAGTATGAATTTTCACAGAAATGCATAAATAACTCTAAATAACCTGTTTAGTTTATTAGTAAAATATAATTGACATGTGCATTGATGCAGTCTTCTACAAAAAAGACACCTCACAGCCACACACCAGGATCCACACAGGGTCGTACAAGACACTGGAACCAAATGGATGAATCACTTTGTCAGCATGCAATCAAGATCTACACAGTCTTACTAACGACCTAATTATTTCATTTGCAGGTGTTGAAGCAGGAACACATCTAAAGGTTGCAGGGTCGCAGGGGCTGCAGTTTGAGACCCGCAAATTATAAGTTCAAGTGAAGCAGCAGAATCACATCCAACCTGCAGTTCTTTTATAGCGGTTACAGCCATCAAACTGAAAGACGGTAGGATAAATATTTGTGAGCCAAAAATATTTCTGATTCATTCCCAAACATCCTACAGACAACCTCACACGACTGAATAGTAGAAAACACATCTGAATGGTTGCCTAACAGAAGAACGTGGGACTAAACAAAGAAGCTTTAAAAATGAAGATTCTAATTTTTGTTGAGTTGTTTCCATAGTAACAGTTTCTGAAGATAGTTCGACTGCTCAACTCAACTTTTTTTTTTTTTTTCTTTTCTCCATTCTGTAGTGAAACAAGGTTTCACTCAGTTCAGACCTCCCTTTGGGAAGGTTGTATTCTAAAAGGACTCATTAGTCCGTCAACAGATGTTTTTTACAGACACGGCGACAGTGGGACCAGCAGAGCTGCTGGCAAAGGTGGATGAAAAGAGTTATGGTCTGCTATACAGGTAGCCACATGCATTTCATCTATCAACGTTCTATTAATTTATTTGAAGTACAGAAACAAGATTTTAGCTTGACGAGATCTTAAGTAAATTATGTTTTCCTTGAGGTATTTTATATGTCCAAAGTAAGTAAAAAAAAAAGAAAAATGTTTGTTGTTTTTTTTTTTTTTTACAGTAAACATACCTGTAGATGTGGGAGTACACATAATCAATCAAATTTATTTGTATAGCAAATTTCAGCCACAGGGCAGTTCAAAGTGCTTTACATCATAAAAGCTTGCTTATCTTAGATTTTGGCCATAATTTGGTCATAATGGGTTGTTTGTGGTACAAAAGAGTTGATAAAAAATAACTATTTGAGCAAATTTATTCCTTTATTTAAACCCCATTGAGATCGAGATCTCATTTTCAAGGGGGACCTGGGGAAGACCAAATGAAGACTAAGAAATGGGAGGAAATAGTTTATACCATGAAATCAGTCTTCAATAACCAGTACTTCTAGAATGCCAATTACGATAAGGGTAATATTAAACTAAAGACAAATACACATGATCAGTTTTTTGTAATCATGGTGCAAGTTACACTTTAGGACTTTAGTTACGCCATGAGGTGCAGCAAATTTGCTCCGTTTCTTCTGTTACTTTTCCTCATTATGTGTAATGTAAATCACTGTTCTCTAAAAGGTTAACAATCGTCTTCCTTTTCTGCTTTCTCGCACACTTTGTCCATATCCGTATAATATCCCACCCAATGCATTGTAGCCCTCTGGCAGTGCAGTTTTAGTTTCTGTGTGGCTAATTGATGGACTGCAGGCCTTATTTGCTGCATAAAGCTCTACCTCATTTATGCAACCTGATGTTCTAGGAAAGCAGCTCTAAAGCTTCTTGGTGTGGAAAAAGAACTAAATAATGTGAATCCTGGGAATGTGGATTTTAAGATTTAGTGAATTGTTTCTTCTGAAAATTTTATTCACATTATCTGCATGTTTTATTATTTTAGGAAGTATATTTTCTGTATCTGTTTAATGTATCCAGTGGAGTGATTATTTGTTTGTTTGTTTTTCTTGGGGTGTAGGTGTGTGTGTGTGCGCGTGTGCGTGTGTGTGTTGCGGAGGGAAGGAGAGAAATAAAGCCACGCACCTGTTCCCACATGGAGTTGTCCCCATGCATTTTTTTTTTTTACCCATGCCCATCATTATATAAATAACAGTATTTTTCAGGACTCTCCTCTCTAAATTGTAGTAAATCAAGTCAAATGTGCAAAAAAGAAACCTTTTGTGACTTGATTTTAAAAATCTCCAACTGTAGCACAAGCATGCTATTAGTATGCTTTTATCTTTTACAATTAATCATAGAGTTTGTCTTCTTGGACAGTTTTTCTTCATTCCATTAACATACAATTCCTCATCCTGCTTATCCTTTAGTCTTTCCTGTTTTAAAAGGATCTCACATTCTGTGCGTGCTCCTTTCTCTTCTATTTTCCAAACTGAGCTGTTTTTCTTCCACGCCCAAATCCATTTCCATATCTCAGTCACATTCCCTTAGCCCAATGGATGGATCTGACCCTGTCTCAGTCCCTACCAACACAACTCAGAGACAAAGGGAAGCTAGGGGGGAAGTAGAAGATGACAGGTCAGCTAGGCCATGAATAAAATACATTTCTGTTTTCCTTTGCAAATGATGCGGCTGCCAGTTGAGGAATGTATGGAATATGTGAGCTGAGTTTATCATATGCTGCACAGATTCCGAGATACATCCTGTTAAACTGTCTTCCATTTTGTCATGTATGTTGGCGTACTGAAAAATTCTTTTTTTTTTTTCGAGGTACAGGTGTCACCCATGATGTGCCCCTGTTCTGCCCAGTGTGTGTGCGTTGGGATGAGGGGTATAAACCATACAATTTTCTGCTTCGTAGAGATGGTATACAATTCTTTGCTGTGACGTGAAAGTGTGTTTGAATTTTCATTCAATTTTTATGGGTGTTGTGCCATGAAGGACTGAGCTGAAGGGAATTATACAAGTACTATTAATCCCACAATGCACTCCACTAGTTGTAGAAACAAGAGAAGGACTCTCACTGTGTGAACATGTGACATGTGAACAAAAGCCATCTCCTGACAGAAGACATCCTCCACCAACAGTGGCGGACCCCCTACCCTTTTTCTACCTTGGAGGGGACTTTGCTGGCAGAAAAAAATACTGATGCTACCAAATAGCACTGAATCCAAAGTAATTTCAGACAACTGTTCATGTACCCGGTGTCTGTACTCTGGCTGAAGGAATGAACCTTGACCCTGCTTTATTTAGCCCTCCCATGGTCTTAGCACGATGCTCAGGAAGAGCGCGGCAAATATCACGGTCGGACAGTGGGAAACTGGGGAATTGTCTCATCAGACTATCAACTTCCAAAACCACACACAAAAAAGAGTTGTACAAGCACACGCAGGGTCAGTGCGGCATCGCGTGTACCTGTACTCAAAGTTTAAGAAACTCATGGGGTCCAAATGACCCCATCTCTTATAATCGTGGGAGGGTTAAAATTCCATAGAAGGAATCTTTGAACCATATATTCCCCAGAAAAAGAGTCTCAATCTCCATTTTTGACCTTGAACCAACATCGCTGCCATTCTTTCTTTGAGTGGGAATGCTTCTTTTCGCAATACCAGTGTGTGAGCCAGAGACATCACATGATTAAAAGACCAGCTGCTGAATCGACAGTGCCCTCTGGCATAGCTATGAAGCAGACCTACTTTGAGCACGTAACAGGAAAATGCATAGAACAGGTCACAAGTCCATAACAGGGCCAAAACAGAAACAGAGTTGGCATGTTGCAAGCTTTTCTCGGAAAAAAAAGCCAAGCAGGAAGAAATATGCCACAAAGACAAATCGATGGATATGAAAATGACCTGGAATCCCTTTAAGAGTCATCATTTATGTAGACATTGTGGTTTTTAGGTAACATGGGGAAACTTGGAACACCTAGGAAAAAAACCCACCCAGCGTCACACACAATTTCTAAAAATAAGCACAGCTGAAAACACTGCCACAGCACTATTGCTACAGGGATTTGTAGATTTTTATAAAAAAAAAAACATAAAAATATTTCTACTCTGCATAAATGTATCCCTTGCTCTCAAACTATAGTGTTTATATTTGAATGTGACAGTATGATTAACGACACCTGTCAGAGACCTGATTTATGCAGCTGCACAGCACACAGTGAGTAACCTATTTAGTGGGAGTTACAGTTTACTGCCTCTTGGCTTCCTTAAGCAGTGTTCGTATGCATATGTATGCGTGAAAGTGTTACCATCATTATGTAGCTCTGAGGCAACGGGAGCTAGCAGTCATTAAAGTTTCAACAGAGCCACATCCAAATTTCTTCTGGATGTTTGGCACAGGAACAAAAACATATCTGAAACAGGCAAAAACCAAGAACACAGCGGGATTTTAATGGTTTATATAAATTTAAATAATAATAATAATGAAATATGACTAAAAAAAGACTAAACAAAAGGATGTTTTGTATTCAGATGCATGTCATCTGTTAATCAAAAGAGATAGCACAGTCTAGAATATTAAGTGTAGAAAGATATTCAGCGTTTAAACGGAAAATGTATAACAGAAACCTTAAAATAACATCTGAGCTGTGCATGTCACCAAATGATCATTACAGAAACTGTAGACTTACACATGGCAACAGCAACTGAAGGAAATGTCCAGAAATGAACAGATAGAGCTTTACAAATTTAAGTAGGGAACATTCTGCATATTTTAGGGAATACTAGCAGCATTTTATTGTGTAGAAATATCGGCTTATATTTTAATTGTCACATTTCCTGGTTTTTGCACGTTCCCTTTTTTTATTTGTGTCCAGGCCTGTATCTCACAAAAGCCGAATTAATTTCCCAAGTTGAAAGTATAAAACTGTGTAATCTGTAGTATCTAATTAGAAGGATTTGTATGTACTGGAACAGCTCGACGGAACGTTCAGGTGGTTTTGGAAGTGTAACTTTAAGGACAAACCTTTGCACCGTTATCCGGTCCACGCTTTGACACATTTTCCTTGTTTCCCTTTCTCTGAGTTTGACATGGGTGTTTCAGGTTTAGTGGTTGTCTTGTGTTGCATCAATATTACCCAACTCAGGAATTACATCGTGGCATATTGGAATATCAATAGCAGGTACTATGACATTACTTTACCATCGGGCTAAAATTTAACTGTGAATGTACAGCTGGGCCCGTCACGTCGTGGAATCTGCACAACAAGGGTTCTGGTGAGCTGCATCAGATCAGTGGAGACAGCTGGTTGTTTGTGCATCGTTGAACACAAGCGGACATGTCTCTATAATTCTGCAGAAGGAGCCTAAGCTCTTTTATCCATCAAATTCTCCCACTGAATTATAGTTAATATTTAGGGACACATTTGTCATCACACAGTGCAGCAGCTAAGAAACAAACACTTCATCTTGTGTAAGAGCAAATATAGTAGATACACACCGACAAATATTCCATTAAAAACTCTAATGTGAAGCTGTGCAGATTGCAGGGTTAATTAAATATTCTCTTTGCCACACATCATAAATTATCCCAAAATCTTTGCAGCTGCGCGAGCCAGGCAATGTGAAATCAGTTCATCTGTAAGATCAAATCCATCCTGTCATATCTGTAAATCAAATCTGCCTAATAACTCTACCATGAAGGCGGCAAATGAGCTCCTACAAAATGGCTTAGAACTGTCTATTATGTGATAGATACAGAGAGGGCTGAAAAAAAATTCCTCCCCGGTGTCTCGGGACATCCTGTCCAGCTGACGCAGCAGCTGTCGCGAGCATATAACAAATGCGTGCTACCTGTTGTTAAGGAAGAATACACTGTGGAAACACTTGAAGGGAGTCGCTTTAACCATCTGGTTCAGACAAATCAGTGGCATAACTCTGTGATTAAAGTTATGTCCCTATGTGAACAAACCACCATATTGCAAAAACTTCCTCCCATAATGGATTTTGTGCATTCTTTATAACGCAGGGCATCCTGGTGACAATTTAATTTCCACCTGCAGGATTCAGCAAATATAATTTAGTCTAGCTGGGCCACGCTAGATTGATGACAGAATATGCAAGTTAATTGTTAGTTTTTAAGATTTAATATATTCTCTTTTCTCTGACAGGTACATTCAGAGTTCATCATCTGTGAATTAATTTCCATAACAATTACAGCTCAGCCTGTAAAAAATATTAAAAACTGCAAATGTGTGACTCACCTTAGTGTCTATCCTTGGACTCCTCTCACCATTGTAAGGCAACACCAGATGCCAAATGCATCATTCATTTTGATGATGCTCTAAATCCTGTCTGCAAGCTATTTTATCCTAGCTGGATGAAATAGGTCCTCGTAACTGTTTCTTATACGTTCTGAAAGAGGAAATAGACAGGAGCAATAAAACGATGATAAGATCACAAAAGACAGTTTAGATTCTTTAAATCTCGCAAAGGATGTAAATGACATGGAGGCGGCAATAAAAGAGACCGTGTTATTGCTTTTAAAGATGAGGATATGTAAATATTAATGAGGTTCTTAGTAAAGAAAGGTCGTATCTCAGACATTAATAATGAAAGGTGGCATGGCAACTGTGATCACAGCTGAGAAACCAGCAACATTAAACTGCAGCACTGATGATGATGATGATAGCGTCCTATGATCAGACATGTGCGGCAAACAGATTCTGCATTTGAAGATCAGTTAACTGCATTGTGTTTAGTTTCTTGTTTTTTGCTTCCTAATATCTGCTCAATTTTCACATTGTTTTCAATTGTTCATACTGGAGCTGCCATTTACTGCAGAAAATTGGTTAATGTCTGTTAGAGAAACTAAATAAGTAGTACTGAATTATAAAACAAATCATCAAGCTAAATAAAAAGGAGCAAAGTTTGAAGAATGTCAAGCTACAGCCAAATGCATCTCGTTCAGCGGGTATGCCGGTCACATGGATTAGTTTTCTTTTTCGGGAGAATAAACATGGTGTGTTTAATCTTCATGCAAATCCAATACTGTTGGAAATACAGCCTTCTCTGCGTAATAACAAAAGTGTTCTGCTATTTAAAAGACAAGAAATGGAGATTTCACTGAGAACTCAAGAAGGTTGAAACTGTTCGCCGATCATCTCGTCACACCAGAGTCCTGCATGCACTTCGTTCAGCATGCAGGACTAAGCAGAGAAACGTCATTTTCAACCTTGAACACATCTCAATGTCAGATCAACATTAATCTGGGAGTATATTATCCTGCTCTCATGGTCATTCACTTGTGGTCTGTAATAATTTTGCCTTGTGACATCTTTTTCCTCAAACGAGTACATATTTACACCTTATAACCTTAATGAAAACTTTAGAAAATGGCTAAATGTATAAATGATATCAGGATTATTTTTCTTCATCACCTCTCTAATGTGAAAACAATGGACAAGAAAAACAGTTAAGAAAATTTTGCCCATTCTCTTTGCTCTTAGACAAATAATCTGTTATTGAAAATATTATGCCTGAGCAAAGCCACTCCTACGGCATAATGCACCAAGCTCACAGGAGTGCATGATTAGCAGGGGCATACAATGCATAACCCGGTGAAACACGGGAAGAAAGGAGTCAGTGTCTTCTTCCTTCTGAGCTGCATCTCTCCCTCTCTGCACCGCCTTCTTTTAGTCCATATAATTGGCCCTCAGAGTGTCTGGAATCACGTGCCACATCAAATAAGGCTATCAGGATTCTGCAGCCACAGTGTGTGCACCTCTGTGTGCTTGTGTATCCAGCAGAGCAGTGCAATCACCTTATTCCTAATAAATGTGTTCCTTGGTTGACTTCAGTTTTCAGAATAAAAAAAGCAGGGGGGCTATAAAAATTTCTGACAAACATGAAAAATATGATTATTTATAACCCTCCTTCCATTTATACACCAACATATTTCATAGAAATAGAAAAGGGCTTTGGGTGTGTCGACGTTTCTGTTCAGTGGTTGCTGGAACACATCCTTTTCCTCGACAGGTTTCTCTTAAAGCATTAGTTGTTTTGTTTGTTTTTTTTTGTTTTTTTTTCCATCATGTGAAACTACAGCAGTTGTTAACATGTTTTAATTATTAGAGTATTGCCCTGTGTGGTTTGCGATTGCAACATATTTCATAACCATTGTTAATATGCATTAACGGTAAGACTGAATCACATAGTGTGAGCTAATTAATGATTTGATGTTTCCCACTCAAATCTGTTTCCACTCCATCCAAAATGGGTGCACCACATTTTCACAGTGAATGAAGTCATGTTTATCAGTTTAAAAGGCTTGTTTCCATAACTGAGAGCAGCATGAGAGTTAATGGTTTAAAATTCTCTTTAGAGCCTCTCTCATCAGTGGATTATTTAACGATTAGTTTTTGCATCTTTTTTTATTTTTTTTTATTTTAGTCAATAAGTAAGCTCGGAATCAAAGACATACGGCATTCAGATTCATCAGGAAGCCATGAAATCATTTCAGACACAGAAAAAAATAAGATAATATTACACCAAAGAATATCCTTAATAGTAAAGAACCGTCTCCAGCAGGAAGATTTCCCTCAACTCTTTTGTCAAACATCATCATTTTAACTGAATTAATAAGAACTATATATACACAATAAAGTCTCATTGTTCAAATCATCTCAAAGAATATGACCAATGTTTTTCAGAAACGTGAATGCTTTCAGGGGTTTCGGTCTCTTCTTGTAATCTCATTGATGTCAGATCAGGACTCACTGGGCATTGTGCCTCCTGCTGCACAGCTTCTTGTTCTTCTTGCAGGAGATGACAGTATTCCCGCTGTGGGAAAGGATTCAAACAAATGCATAATATCTTAATATAAAAACTGCAGCAGATGTAAAAAGTTGTATTTTTGAGGCATTGATTTATGTCCAAACAAATTTGTACAAAGTATTAAGATACTCTCTGCTCTGAAAACCAGTGGTAATTTAATATAGCAACCCATTTGAGCAAACAAAGAAATAAATAGCATGTTTTAATTTGTCTTTAAGAACAGTCAAGAAATTGAATCTTTTAGCGTTAACCTCATATTTTATGCCCTCCCATCCTTTTTTTGGAAGAGTCGACATTTGCTTTCTGTTTGGTGACAGACAACTACAGAAGAGGATACATTTAAACCTCTTTTACCTCAACCAATTTTACAGGAGAATGTTAAAAATGTAATTGTACCAAACAATTACAGTGGTATGGCTCTGAATAAAATGCAAGTTGAATATAGTATAACTGACTCATAAAATGTGTTGTTACAATTAGACTTTTTTTTGTTCAGAAGTAATGTTTACCATGTATGTAAATATAAATGATGAAATATTGACATTTTATCATCGACTCTGTTATGATGAATTGTTGGTGTGAATGCATGAAATTCCCCCGAGCAGCATCGCTATTGGCTTCCGCAGGTTGCAAAATGAACACGGCTATTTCGGATGCAGACACAGATAGAGTGAATAATCAAATAAACAGGTGAAGAGCAGAATAACTATGATGCCCTCCGTTTTCAACCCCGCACACAGAGGCCCCTCTAGATACTTGGAGTATAATCTATGGACCATAAGATGTGCTTACGTTTGCAACAAATCCTAAGGAGAACCTTTTATCTCTGCTTTGTGCAACTTAACTGTATAATGATCCATTATCATCGGAAGAAAAGTTGGTACATTAAGGTTGTATTGCTCCCTGGCAACACATATAAAACTTTTTCAGGTAACTTTCTTAATTAATAGTTCAGTGTATGAACTGGGGCAATACATGCAATGTTTCTCCTTCAGATGGATGATATAGATCCAAAAATTAGCCAGAAATCATCTTGCCTAATTAGCAATGAAATTAAAATGGCTATTATTTTTTTAAATCACACTGTTTTGCTTTTAACACCTACAGCCTGGCATGACTATAAAAACTCCCACTCAAAAATTGTTAGACACAGCAGGAGATGAGAAGTCTAAGACAAAGAGACACCAAGTTTCTAAACTTCTCCTTCATGAACAGTAGCATAGAAGTCAAGGTGGCTTGGGTAAGGCAAAACGGGGGGAAAATTCAAACGTTTACAGAGTGAAATAGGCAAAGAAAGAAGCTGAGTGAAAAGGCAACACAACAGCTAGAAATCTCTGATAAGGCAGAACAGGGGACCGAATGAGCCGTTGTGTCTTGTCCCAGTGGGGGAGAAGTTTGGGTTGTTCTTTTCTCTTTTTTTTCTTCTTCACAATTTTCAAACCAGCTGAGCCACTTTGATGAATTAGGGCGCCTTTAGCTGTGGGTAATGATTTGTATCCAGTGTGGGTGATGAAGCAGTTCCTCTGCTGAAGCATGTGCCTGCCAGCGTCTTCAAGAACAAAGCAGTGGTTTTGAATTTTGACATGAGAGTCTGTCAAAGTGCCTTCTGAGCTGGAAGCAAAAAGGGAAAGCGGCTGTTGTGCAACCAGCACTAGGGCTTACTCAACAGCTGCGCGTTTGCATGCGAGCATGCCGAGCGACCAATCCAGTGCACACGTTGTTCAAGTTGACCTCTCTTATCTTCAATTGCACTTCAAAGAGAAGCAAACATAGAAATCAAATTTCAGGACCAGAGGTTGGACTACATCTTTGTCAACCACAATGTAATAACAGGGAACCTGAGTGAGAACAAGAGCACATCACCCGAGTTAAAAGTTGGACCAAACATTTAAGTCTGACTACATCTTTAACAAAAAAAAAAGTTTGAAAAAATAAAGAATATGGCTAAATAAAAAAAAAAAACACTGAGTGGTATTTTGGTAAGCCAGACAAGAAATGCAACAAAGGCTAGATGAAACATTGTTTCTGTTCCTGATGCTCTCAAATTCCAGCATGTTATGAATTAAATTGCGGGGCTGAGAGTAAGCCATTGAATTTAAATTTAATTCATCTTAGAAACTCGGGAGCTACTTGTCAGTGTGTGGTAAATTTGCTTATTTTCAATCTGGTGGCGTTTCAAATTCAGATTCTCCTGCAGATTCTCTGATTTTGTAAAGATAAGAATCCCTTGCATACAAATGAGCATCTTTTCAGAAAATGGAGTCATTAGCAGGACTCTGGATAACTTGATTGAATACTGGGGAGGAAATTCAGCCATTTGATTCAGGTGTGCTGGACCAATGTTGCAGAATTAAATTGACAAACAGAAAAACCAAATCCTCACACAAAGTTTCTTGCACAAGCTAAAAAATAAATAAATAAAAAAATGCAAAGCTCCAAAACTATATAATTGTAATTTTTTATTTTATTTTTTTTAAGAGTATTACAAATTTTTCACTTTTTGCAAAAATATACCAATTTCAAAAAGGCATGTAAGGCCATTAAAAGAAATGAGAGTTGGAGTTCATTTAGTAACAGCAATGCCAAGCAATCAAGTAATCTGATTCGCTGTGTCGCTGTACAGACAAATGGCACGACTACGGTTGGTTTCACAGCTTTTAACTTGGACTTTTCAAATCAACATGCAATTTAAAATGATTCCACTGCAGTTTTACATAAATCTTTAGAACAGCACTACAACCTGCAAATCTAAGTAAAATTCATGTTTTGTCCTTTTTTTGCTAATCCCTGCTTATTTTGATATCACCATATACATATCTTAATCATACAACAGCATCAGATTAATTATAAAAATAAACTGGTTCAGTAGACAGGGATATTGGAGACATATTAAACCGAAGCGTGAACAGAGGGTGTGAATCATTTAGCTGAGCATAGTCCTCTAATCAGTATTTAACTTTAAACATTTGCTTGTTGAGCTAATTGAGAATGACAGATGATGCTGAGGCTAGCCGGCTTGCAGAGTGTAATTGGTGGCTAATTCTCGGTGATTTGTCTCATCTCAGTGGGACAGATCAGTGGTCTGGGAAGGGGAGATAATCGGGTGAACAAATCACTCTAGTCTGACTCTACGTTCTTGCTGAACTGGTGGGCCTGATAAGCCATGCTGATCACAGATGAAAGTAGAACAAAACAACTGCAAGCAGCACCATTGCCTTTTTAATTATGCCCTGGGAAGCGCCATACACGGTGCACGGGATATTCTCGTTTGATAAGTGCTGCCTCCTCTTCACGGTGTTATCGTATGTAAACTGATGTAGTGTTTTTAAACCCTTTAAGTATTTGCATTTTAGTGGCTTGAAAATCTTCTGTACCTACAATATATGTTCCTTCACAGTAACTCAATAATCCATGAACAGCACAAAATGCACTCAGGTAACCAATTTAATGTGTATGCACAAATTCAACCAACAATCCCTCTGTATCCGTGATTGCCTTAGATTATTGCTTGGTTAAAAAAAAAAAAAGAAAGAAAAAAGTCCAAATTGTCCTTCAATGACTTAAAACAATTAATTAATTCATTTGTCAATATGTGCCATAATACTGTATATGTAAATATTTTCAAAATTACTATTTCAGCATCACGTAGTTTGTTGTTTAGAGAGTGTTTGTGGATTAATGTTTGATTCTAATCTGGAGATTTATAACGGTCTTATCCGCAGCCACAGCAAACAAAAGTTAGATTTTAAGGGGTTAGTGCTGCCATATGCCGTTTTCCCTTCCCAATTATGTCAAAAATAAAACGTTTTGAATAATATGAACAACATTAATTGGTTGTCGTTCACCTGGCTCCTAGCCACACAAAAAGGATCAGGTTATTTGATGTCATAAAGAAACCTTAGTGTATATTTATGTGCACAGCAGCTCTTCAACATTAAGAGTTCAATTTTCTTAATTTCATGACCTGCTTTAAAGCTGCGGTATGTAACTTTTATAAACGATATGTTTTTTGTTTTTTTT
>NW_006799964.1:3720787-3790307 GCF_000485575.1 Poecilia formosa | reverse complement strand
CTGATTAATAGTTAAACGTGTTCCAACTACAGAAAAACTCAGTTTATTTTTTTCTTTTCAAAATGCTTAGGTTTACTGTTAGAAAATCCAGACTGATATGTGACAGAAGCCCATTATTCGGTATGAACCGAAACATGCTGTGTGCTTTTTTTTTTTTTTTTTTTTTTTTTTTTTTTTTGGAGGGTGGGGGGGGCTAGTGGGAGTCTGTCTGGCACCCAGCTAAGGTCCAGATGGTGCAGCAGGTGAACGTAAATGTTCCACCCTCAAGGCTTTTTTTCATTCATGACTGGGGGGAAAAAAGGTGAAGCATGGCATGAATTTGTCTTCTTTTTTTCTTAAGAATTGACAGAAAAGGTGAAAAAATAAGCTTGAAAGAAACGTGTTTAGTGCATACTTTTTTAGGATGTGCTTGCATAATGAGTAAAATCCTACATTTATCTGACCAACTTGTTGAGCAGGCGATGCATCTTTGCTTATAAAATGTGTCTCTTTCCTTTCAGGGAGGAAAACACAAGATAATGGAGAAGTGCGTCCTGCCATTGACAGGGAAGCAGTGCGTGGATCGAATCATTACAGAAAAGGTGCAGCTTTATCTTCATTTGTGCACATAATATATGCAAATGTTCCTCAGTCCACTTGAATGGAAGATGAGAGTCAATCTGCATACTTGGATGAATGAGCCATTAACCATACATTTTTAGTTCTTAATCAATTTGGACTGTGAATAATTTAAATGTTCTGATGCACTGGAAATGTTTTTGAAAGTAAATTTTCATTGTAGAAAAGAGCCTGTTAAATGCAGGACTTACGGTGCATGTTGCTGTGATGGACTAAATGAAAAGGCAACAAGAACTAGAAGGCTATTCATGATACCACATGTAGTGCATACCTGGGCCATGAGTTATGCGATTATGTTTTTACAGACTTGCCTTGGACCTGCATCTTTGGTTAATTGGAACAGAGGACACACGAACCTGTCATCTCTTAAATCAAAATCTTGAAACTGAATTGGTTTGAAATGTAATATATGAAATTTATTTATCGGAGGGGGAAAAAATAAAGAACCAGCCTCCCAATTCTTACACATTCTAGCAAATTTGCATTTTTAATGTCGAAAATATGATTAGGTTATCTACACTTTTTTTTTTTGTTAAAAATGTCATATTTCAACACAGTGAGTTCTTTTCGGACCATTTTTAAAGTATAAATACAAAACCTCACTAAGAATATATGTCTGCAGAATAAAATCAAAACCTGCAGAGGGTGGAAGGATGAATAGAGGGGAAAGCGGTACACATATTATAGAAGGACTGATGGAAAGGTAGCGCAAGCGAGGAAGGGACAGACTGGAGACGGATGGATGGACTGATAGAAGGTATGACAGACAGATGGATGACTGGATGGATGACATTCTTAATTTATTTCACACATTTCTCTAATTCGGCTTAATTCAGTTTTATTTTTGGCCTGTGTTGAAAAGGGAAGAGCTACTGCATTTCATAAATATATTCTCAGTGGTCATGTCCTGATAATTAGAAGCATCAGGCATAAAAAGTTTTCTTCTCCGTGAAGATTTTTTTTCTTTCCATAACCTGAACCTTTTGTTATAATAATGGTTCTAAATAAACATTTTCTGAATTCATTTATTTTACAATTATGGTTCAGGTAGCTTGGTAGCTAAGCATGCTCTCCTCAGAAACATGATTACCTACTCACAGGCAGTGCTCTCTGTACACTTGGAATATGTTGAATGCTTTAGATGGTTGCCTTTGAGACTAATTAAATTGTGCCCAGAGGCCACTAGATGAATGTGAAATGGAAACCACAGGGCGAACCGTTTTTAGAGGAAAAACAGAAAGATTTATAACCTTTGTTGTAGAATGAAGAAAGTTAAGGTGCATCGGGGTGGCTAGTCGAATTCAAATGGGGGAAACCGCAGCTTTGACTACTAAATGTGAAAAATGGTGGAGGAGATGTGGAAATTAAATCAGTAGGAGATGTTCTTGTCTTAAGTGGATTTTGATCCAGGTATAGCGTTGTGCTCAGTTTAGATAATCCTCCCCCCCTTCTAATAACTGCCTTTAAAACTTTGTTCACTAAAAGCAAGACCTGTCTCTATGACCCCCACCGTCCACCCAACAACCCACTCATTCCTTTCTGCTCAGCTTGTTTCTGTTGTGATCGCACAGCTTTTCTCAGCAAGCAGTTTTCTGTTAACATTTGGAAAAGGTTACAGCCCTTTATACAGAATTACAAACTCCACTGCCATCTCCTCCTCTCCATCTTCCTCATTTAAGCCTCGGCTTTCTTGCTCCCTAAACACTCTCTCCTTGAATACATTTCCAGCTTTTTACTGTCTCCAGCCTGAATTCTTGCTCTTTATAATTGATGACCTCATTTTCTTCTTTTTCAAAAACATATTTTTCTTTTTTTCTTCGTGCTTTGTATTTTACTAACCCCCTCCTACCATTTTCAGCTTTGTCTCTTGTGCTTTGAATGGATTTGTTCTTTGCTTTATTCCAATGAACTACACAATAAGCTGGCATATTCTGACCTAATGTGTGAGCATTTTGAAGGCAGTCTTTGACAGCGTCACCCCCGTTCTTTGTAGTCTGGGCAAAGCGAACTGAACTTTTCAGAAATTCTGAAACGTGGTCATCAGTTCGTCATCTCCTGAAAAAAAAAACTAGCCTCAATACAACTGCCAATAATATGTCACCTTCAGTTGTTCTTTCAGTGGCTGTTGTGAAAAAAAAAAAAAAAATTAAATGAGGTCAGCGGTAGGATGATTTTCTAACTATTGGTAAATTAAATGTGACTTTTTTTTCTTGTGACAAAATAATTGAATGAAGGGCCATGCAAAGCTGTTCATGTCCCTTAACCACAAACTTCAGTGAATTTTCTTGGGATTTTATGTGGTAGAACAATACAATGCAGTAGAATTGAGCTACTATGAATGCTTTATCAGGGGCCTCTAACTACAGTCCTTAAGATCTAATATCTGATGGTTGCAGGACATCAGCCTGGATTTGACAACCCTTGGTTTAGACATGGGATAGATTTGCCTAAAGTCAAAGTCCTGATTTAGCTGTGTGTAGCACCACATGATATGATGCTTCAGTTGCATTATCACTTACAGTGCTAAAAGTATGAACTACTTTCTTCATTGATTCCAGTTTATTTAGCCTCCTGTAATTTAATTCCAATAAAACACATTAAAGTTTCTGGTTGTGATGTGACGATATCCAAGGAAGTAACATACATTTGCAAACCACTGTATTTACTGACGCGTTCGCTTTTTCTGCATGTTCAGTGTTGATTTTTATTTAGCCAATCAATGAAACAGTTTTGTTCCAGTGATAACTGTTAATGCTCACTTATGCAAAGGGGAAACAAACATGAATAATCAAGTTTCAGTTAAAATTGTTAAATAATAAACATAAAACAACATAAAAGTTGGCTGCTCAAGTCTGTGCTATGAACCATTTTGCACTCCATTTTCAATGGAGAAGCCTTCCAGTAGTCTGAAAAACAAACTTTTTTGTCTAACTTCACGAGAACTTTCTACTTCACTTTAAGAGAGCATATCCCTGGAAACACTTGAGTGGAAAAAAATATTTAACAAGAAAAGCTTTAAAAGTAGCTGAGGCAGATTTTGTTTAAACCTAGCTTTTATTATAAAAGTTATTTAAATTTAGTAGGGTCTGACATTAAACCTCAACTGCATAATAATGATGGGTCTGCATGCCTTTTTTTAATACACATTTAATAACTCATCTGGAGAGTAATGTGGATTAACAGGAAAATAAACTTGGATAACTGCTCAGCCTATGACTTGGATTAAGTTGCAGCTAGAAGTCAAAGTATTTCATTTCTTGCAGCATAAGCATTTTGAAGTTATTCTCTAAAAGCAACAAAATGAAAAGAAGTGTTCATGTCACTTATGAGAAGTTGTTTTTTATGTATATAGTCTGTGGTGGAATTCCCTCATTTGAAAGTGAAGCAATAACTTTGCTCTGCTTCCATCATGAAAACTGAGAAGAGGGAAGCTGCTTTATTAGGCCATTAAGAAATGCTGATCAATATAAAAAGCTGCTTAAAATGCTATCAGAAGAATAGTTATGCCCCATTTTATTGTTTTAATATTGGCATTATGTGATTGTTTTTGAAAAATTGCTTCCACAACAACATCCGACGACTTGGAGTGAGCCTTCAGCCATCAGACTTCCCACCAATTAACGTCTATTATCTGTTGTGATTTAGTTGTTTATTGTCAGAATAATACAGTGTTGCAGTTATTTCCACTGTGATAACAAATAACTGGTTATGACTGCCTGTGGACTAGGAAATTATTATGATAATACCAGTGGTAAATTATTTGTCTCGTATTGTGCACCCTGAATCTAGTTTCAGCAGGGGATACAGTCAACATTATTACAAAGGTCGGAAAAATACGGAATTTGATAAAAGCACATTCCAGGTCTGGATAAGGTAGCAATGTTTAAAATGTCATCCATCCTTTCATCCATCCATCACTTCTTAGATCCATTTTTCTATTCATCTGTCCATCACTTCTTTGTTCTGTCCTTCCGTCTGTCTATCCATCACTTCTCTGGTCCATCCAGCACTTCTTTAATCTGTTTAACCGTCCATCTACCACTTCTCTGGTCTGTTCATCAATCCATACATAGCATCTCTGGTCCATCTGTCCATCCCTTCTTTCCTTCACACATCACTCCAACCTTCATTAATCTACCCAGCATTCTTTCTTCTCCCTTCCTTTGTTTGTCTTCCTTGCTTCAGCTTGACAAGTGGCCTAAAATGAATAACTACAAGTTAATGTGTGTTTGAAAAAGTATCGATTTTAGCTTGAAAAATGGTAATAGTTGCATGTTAATTTATTTATTTATTTTTTTTAACAAATGGTTTTTCTAAATAAGGACAGAAAAAAAATGGTCATTTTTGGATATGCCTGCAGACACATGAACAGACGGTGACATGCGCAACATATTCTCTCAAACACATCGTCCTTGTTGGCTCTTGACAGCCTGCAGGGATGGTAAATTGAGTGTTGTCCTAAATAGTTATGTTTTGATTTGTAGTCTCAGGGTGGTGGGAAACCTGTTGCCTCAGGCTGTGTTTCTACTGCTCCTCTCTATGGGTGAATCATTTAATGTTCACTTTTTTCTTCTTCTTTTTTTTAACCACACATGCTGTTTAAATGCTTATTTACTTGCAGTGGTTTTATTGTATGTACTTTAACATACTGCGAGAGAGAAAATCAGAGCACCTCTGAAGCCCATTTTCAGCTTTAGAGTCCCCTCCTATCTCCTAATAGTTAAAATTACTTTTTGTTTTGTTCAGGGGGAAAAAAACGAAAACATTTGTCTAAATCAAATTTAATGTCTTCAGAATAATTCAGTCATGATAATAGTCCCAGAAAAATGTCACCTTGTCATTTTGCATAATGACAGTAACACCAGTGACAGCAATTATAACTGCAGGAGCCAAATTGAAATTCTTTTATAGCCCCACGTTGAGCTTTTTTGTAAACACATTTCCAAATTTGCTAATCGCATTTGCTGAAATGCATGGTAGAAATAACCTTTGACTTAATTGCTCCTGTTGCTTCTATTACATACCAACATCTTGTTTCCTACAAACATTACGCTTCCTATTTTTAATTGACATTCAGCCCACTTCCAGCCAGACGGCACATCACGTCGTCTACCAGCCTCTTAATTAATAACTTTCATCAGTCGGGTTAATGATGATGGGGGATTTGAAGGCTGTGAAGAAAGGTGACCCAAAGTTTTCACGACAAAGAGATACTTTGCGAATGGAGCACAATTTAAGCAAAGAGTGATTATTAGAGATGAGGTCAGCAGATAAACTCAGAATGTACTGACCCAGACTGCCACGTGTCGTACATTTTATAAGCAGAAGCTTACTTTCACCGACTTATGACGACACGTCCCACAACAGCACACCGTTGTCGTATTTTTAACCCACACCTCTGGCATATTTTGATAAACCTTTTAATCCCTTTTAATCACTTGTGACAAAGTGTCACAATTAGAGATGCATGTCAGTGTCTGTGTTACCCATAGACCCTAGGTCCTCATGACATTCCATCTGTCTCGCTATATTGAAGTGAGATATCTGCCTCCTGCCCTGTCAGTGTGTGGGGTTCTAATGAGCTGAGTGTCCTGACAGGCTTTACATGGCTGTGGCTGAGGCTAAGCCTGCCAGTCCCTGCAGAAAAAGGCATCAGGCCCCGGCTCTGAAGAGTTTGCCTGAACTGTCCTTAAACTAATTTTGTATCGTTTACCAGAGGAGGGAAACTGGTATTTCTATTGATTCACTTTTAAGCCTGGTTTTTATGAAGTGGATGGTACACATGGGGCATGGGTCTGTCTAATCTCCTCGCTATACAACTTTTGAATACGACAATGGTTTCACAGCACATTTTATAAACGAAAATGTCTGACTTGGTCTTACTGGTGTCATTTAAAAAGGAGAAAAAAAACACTGACACCTACTGCTACGGCTTGGTTGTAAAACTCTCATACTACATTATTTCTCATGTATCGACAGAAATGTTGATGCTTCCATTAAATAAAGTTGTGGTTTCGAATGCTTTTCTTGCAGAATATTACCTTTTTGCCATTGTGGTTTATCTGGCGATGATATTAAAACAAATGTTTGCTGGTTTATTAATCAGACTATAGGGATAAGCAGAAACCTCGGTCTTTAACAACTGCGTATCTGGAATACTCTTATATAATTATATATATTATAATATATTATATTTTAGCAAACCAAGACACTCTGACTTTTTTTTCCACAGTACCAGTCCATATTTCAGTCACAAGGACTTTCAAGACACCTCAATAATTTAGCTGCAAAACTGTTCTTGAGGACACTGTCACACCACTGAATTTCTGTAAGTCAGCCTGCAGTTCATTTATCTGTACTGCTTATTCATATCCGTCTTTTGTCCCCAGTAAGTAACCAAATATTCATTCAAGTTACTCTCATTAAAACATTATTTCTGCACCTCACATCCTCTGCTTCCAGCTGTACACAGTGATGAGCTCCCTGATGTTTCAGCTGCTTTGTCATCATTCTTACCTTTAAGGGTGTGAAGCATCTTTTAGTTTCATGAAGTAACTCTCTGTTTTCTAGCATTAGTCAAATAAAAATTATTTTGGTATTTCCATCCGACCTAAAACAATAGAAGTTATGCTTGATTTGGCTTCATACAGTTAGAAAACATGTGTGCGTCTTTTTATTTGGTGTATGCTTTTATGTGGTTTTAGCTGCAGATATAACAAAGTTTTAGATGTTTTTCTGTTTCATGGAATAATCCATTTCATTTCCACAACAGAATGACACTAAACATATTAGTAATATATGTGTTTATTTTTTTTAAAATCTAGGTTACTTTTCATTGGCTGTACACCATGTGGTCTGTGTCATCATCTGCCACAAATACCAACATCTCATTAAAGAAAATGAAAGAAATAAAATACTGGTTCTCAATTTTTTTTTTCTTTTTTGCTTTGATGTTAGTTAATATTTGTAACTGAACAAATTTTATTTAGCTGCACTGCAGGCCAAAATGGCTCTTGGGACTGGAAAAAGGTTGCAGACCCCTGGTCAAAAAATTTACTACTACCCCTGACTTAGAATTAATGCTAAATATGAGAATATTGAATCTATTACCCAAAATGAATTAAATAGGTTTTTTGTCATGCTCAAACTATCAGAAGTGCTCCAACAATTACAGTGTAACTGTTCACTTGTTTGTAGTGGTCCGGATTCAGTGAGTCAAGGGCTCCTCTTTGCCTCTTCTGTATGTGTCAACAATAATTGCAGCTTTTTTGTCATCTCCTGTGTGGATGACACAAAAGTGCTACTTTGGCCACATGCCTGAACTGCTGCTTTTTTTTTTTTTTTTTTTTTTGCTTTTTTTTAAGGGTGGCCTCATTTGTACAGTTTACATCAGGTTGATACTTCAGTTCCTGAAATCGTCTCTCTCTGTACCTCACTTTAGTCCCCTCATCAACTGTCATCTTTCTACTCGTATTTCTTCTTTTTTTTATCCTCACATTTTTCAACCATCTGTCTCTTTACCAGGCTGTGTTTGATGTGGATAAGACAAAAGGTCTGACTCTGATTGAAATATGGGAGGGACTGAACCCTGAGGACATCAAGGCATGTACCGGCGCAAATTTTGAGGTGAGTGCCATAACCGTTCAGTTACATTTCTTCAAGCTTCCCATTTTAGATTGTGTTTAAAGCCTTACAATGAATTGATATTTTATTGTTGCTAGGTATTATAAGATTGAAATTATTTTGAGTGTATTTATGAAAGATATTCAAACATTAATGTGTTAAGAAATAAGCGATCTTAAAATCAATTTTAGCAGAAATATTAGCAATCCTGCTGTTAAAGCACAGCTTCTCTACAATGTTGAGGGTCCTGAGTCCTCTCTAAAGTTAATCAAAACTTCTATGGATAATCAGATCCTCGGGCTTGAGATTAAATGTCAATTTGTTTGAATATTTTTTACACATCTTCACCAAATATCAATAAGCATTTCTCTTTGTGTTCCTCTGCAGGTGTCTTCCAACCTGAGACCTATGCAGCAGATTTAAGAGTTTCAGGCTGCTATGAAGATGTTTTTTTTGGCTTTTTAGTTACTATGTGCTAAGAAACTGCCAATAAAAGAGGACGCTCTGTGTCAAATAAGGTTACAAAACCTACATCTGGTTCAGTTCTCTGGCAGTGAGTGTTCAAATATCAGGAATTACTCAGCATCACTGACTAAGGAATAGGACTCAACTGGAGTCATTGTGCATGATTCTTAACATGGTGTGATGTGGATATTTTACTGTTGGGGTAATAATTATATTTGTGCAACTGTAACCAAAATGTTCCTTTTAAATGTTCTTGAAATAATTTGTAAGAAGAAAGCAGCATTATTACCTTTTAACATTTAAATTCAGTTACACATACTGTAAGATTAAAACCTAATTGTACCGTAAAAATATAAAAAATGCAATGCAAAACAGTTTCAGATTGTATGATTGTAGATCTGTAAAGTTGTCTATTATGGGTATAAATCTGTCACCAGGATTTGAAATAAAATGCCCCTGAAATTTTTATGTTGTATATTTATGCTTATCTTTTTAGTGTTAAAATATATTGAGAATACACTTTTAACCAAACAAAAAAATTATCAGTATTTCTACCAAAACTGTAAATGCATTTTCTGAGAATTTTACATTGTTAGGTTTTGATGGAGCAACAGAGAGTAAGTAACATACTAACATACATAACATACTAGGCCATATCAATACATACAAGTGGAATTTTGGGAAACAAATACAGAGCTTTAAAGTTCATACTTCAAAGCAGAATTTAGTTTAGCTAATTACATTAGAGTAAAAATTTTGCAGGAGATGCTAAGACTGCCTGTGTCAGTTTTTTTTTTTTAACTCACCTAAAGCAGCATACAAACAACCCAGAAAGTCGTCACCCATCAGTTCTCCAAAGAGATGCTAGACTTGGCGCAAGTGGTATACAAAATAAAAGCATTAAACTCACCGTTGAGTTGACGTTCATTCAAAATTTTGAAGTTTATATGAAAGCTGATTTTTCATCAGCTTTTTTTTTTCATATCAGCTTTTTTTCATATCGGCTTTCATATCGGCTTTCATATATACTAAAGAAAGCAGCATTATTACCTTTTAATAATGGTAATAATGCTATATTACCAATGGTATTATTAATGGTATATGAAATGGTATATGAAAGCTGTATATACATATATATATACAGCTTTCATATATGAAAGCCGTATTTTTTAACACTGAAAAGTTGAACTGAAAAACATTGAAAATGTGGTTACTTTGAAATAGAAATGTGAATTTTTAACTTGAAGTGAAAATTTCAACCATGTAGAAATGACACTTTTTTTTTAGGTTAAAAATGTATTCTGAGTATATTTTAACACTGAAAAAGTAAGCACAAATATATGACATTAAAATTTCAGGGACATTTTCAATTCAAATCCTGGTGACACATATTTACTTACATAGTCATGATCAATTAACAAAAGCTTTTCATACTATACATCTGCTGATTGAGCCCACCTTTATATTATCCATCTGGAAAATGAAGGAAATATAGTGAGTGAGTCTAATCGAGACACTGTCTATGTGGTGTGTAACTCATGCATTTCAAATGAAAAATAAGCCTTTTTTTTATTGATATCTGTACAATAAATAAAATAAAGCCTGTTTTGCAGAGTTATGCAAATTAATCTGTCTCTTTCAATATGATTTTTATATTTTCTAAAAGTGAAAAAACAGCAAGACTTAGCTGAGACAGAAAGGAAATGGCACACAGGCTGGCTCTTTCTCCATCAACGTGATGTTCTTGATGTGATTTCTCTACTCAACCAAAGATGCACAGCAGTTACCTGAGGGCCGTTACATAACCGCAGAATTAAGCCAGTGGGGTTTTTTTGAGCTTCAGGAAGATCAACCAGGTTGGATCATCAAGCAGAAAAATGGAAGAAAGTGACAGGGGACCCCTGCTACCGGCTGTTGATGGTAATCCAGCACATCTGTATGAGTCAAACCTAAGTGGTTCCCCATAACGCTGCATTTTGTAACCCATTTCTCATAGTTGGTAAATGGATTTCTGAAATATGGCTCAATTTAGCTGGAATAAATGTCACTGAACAGTAAAAGTGAACAAGGTTATCTTTTTAGAGTGATTCATCTGAAATGGGTTTAGTTGGAGAGGAATTCCACGTTGAACAGAAATGGCTTTCAGGGGAGGGGCCTCCTTTTTTTCTAAATGGCTTTGTTGCAACAAATGTTAGAGCGGAAGAATTTCTGCTATTTATATTTACAGTAAAAAGGCTAAGCATAACCGTTGTGACAAAATACGAAGAATGTGTAAAACATTTGGTGTCAAGATACACACAGCAGGTTGAAAGCAAAAAAAAAAAATTGTATTGCATTTATGTATAATGTATCCCCAAGCATAATGTGCATTTACGTATAATGTAGCCATAGGAGATTTTAGTTGATTTATTCTGACATGTTAGCACACTTATCATCAAAAATTGCTCTAACACCAACAATTACAGAGTCAAGATAGTCGCCTGATTTAGTCGTGGGATGTGTTAGTGTTGCAGTTTGCATATGAAAAGGATTCAGGTCTATGTTCTGAATCTTTATACCACTGTGACCTATTTTTGTGAATGACTCATGTGAAGGAGCCTTGCCAGCTGATTTTCATCACAGATTATGTCAGTTGCTTAATTCTAAATTGCCTTCCATTGGAGGTCTTAGAGGGAATATGAATGCATTTAAATGAACGCCCCTAATCTCTTATGAATATGTACAAGAAATTCACAAATGCTGCTTCTTTGGGGAAAAACTGAAGTGTCAATTTTAGAGATGTTTGTATCTGAAATTGATTATGTTGCCACTCTTAGAAAAAGTCTGTTTAAAGCTACTAACCAAGACTTTTCAATAAAAACAAACGGCGTGTTTATTTTCTGTTAGCAGTCATTTTAACCTTTCATAGCACCAGTAATGCATTTCTGTCATAAGATTCAATCCATATAACACATATGACAAAAATAATTAATGAATAAATGTCAAATGAAATTTACTAGAGTGTATCTGCTCAGAAGGTGTTCCTTTTGCATGAATTATTGCAATACTGGACTACTTTTTTTTCTTTGTAGACGCCCATCTGTGAGGTCGCACGTTGGTTTTGGACGAGCAGATCTGGCTCACGGCTCCCACTGCAATTCATCCCAAATGTTTCCTGTATGCATCAGTCAAGTTCTTCCACACCAACCTCACTCATTTATGCCTTGTTAGACTTTGCTTTGTGCACTGCTGTGCGGTCGGTCATGTTAGAAGAGGTCATCCCCAAATTGTTTCCACAATATTTGTAGTAAAACATTGTCTAAAATGTGTGTTTTGTATTATTAAAATTTCCTCTGCAAGAGGGGCTGAGGAACTCAACTCCAATCAGCCCCACACCATAAACTCATCTCCAACAAACTTTACCCTTAACACTGTTCACCCAGGCAGTTGGCTTCTGGCAACTACTAAGCTGTCCAGTGACTTTTTGATGCAAGGCTGGAACCCAAACCCAATAAACTCTCTTGGAGCATGAGGTTTGGATGGTGTTTTGTAGATACTGACACTGCAGAAACTTACCGATCATCTATAAGCCACAACATCCACTGACCCTCCCATGAGATTTTACATGATCAAGTCCTTGACTTTTACTTATCTCTTCAGATTGCTATTATCCCACTTACATTTGATTGAGCAGGGAGGAAATTTTCACGTCTGGACTTGTTGCTCAGGTATCAGGTTTTCTTTGCTGGAAGTTTCCAAGAGTCGCCCAGTGTTCTGCAAATCGTTGATGGAGTCTGCATGACATGTGGAAGTGATGAGAACACTTGTACGCAATGATTTGGATGGATGATCAATTTTGTTCACTGATTTTAACTGAATTCCTCAATTTACTGTTCGATATTTCGATGAATTAAGATGAAGCTGCTCTTCGTTCGACAGATGTGTTTTTATTGTTTTATGTTAGGGAGAGAGAATCATCCACTGGATAGTGAATTTCGTGGAAATGTAATTCACTGGTATCACTTGTCGGTTTACTGGACAGCGTGCTTAGATCCGCTCAACCGCATTTTAACATAGTTGTTCCATCCTTCTAATGTTGAACCGGGCGTTGGACACGCTAATGTGTGTGTAAGAGAGAGGGAGCTGTGTGGACAGAGAGAGGAAGAGAGAGAGAAAGAGAGAGAGAGAGAGAGAGAGCGCGCAGTCCAGGTTGGCGCAGGCACCGGTCCCGGAGAACGGAGCATTGTGCACGGTGGCAGCATGGCCTCGTCTCACGGGAGAAGCGACCTGCGCTTCGCGGACTGGATGGCAAGTTTACCGCAGAGCATGCACACTGTCCCGCTCGCCAACATGGCTATCCCCGGTAGGTTTGTTATTATGTCTTTTTATTTCCACCAGCCCCGTTAAATCACGCGTGGATAATGGCCATTTGTTTCCATCAGCGCGCGTCTGATCCCGGGCTAGTAAGATGACAAAACATTGTTTTGTTGGGGGAAGTGGGGGGTTTAACACCGTGCCTTTGCAAACTTCTGTGTTTCACTTTGCCTTTAATTAAAGTCCGTTGGGCAGAAATGGGCATGACTTTAACTGTGCATCACTAGAACAAAGGGTGAGACCTGTTGCGCAACAGGATATGTGCCATCTATTTGTTTCACTCCAGCTTGCCCGCGATGTACCTATAAATAGCACATGGGTGACATATAGCTTTTATTTATTCATTTTGCACCCGATGAGTGTACAAGAAGCAGAATTGCTGCTCTGTTTTGTGTTTGTAGCGGGGTGGTGCCCAAGAGGGGATGGGATGAGTTCTGTCGGTGCACTCAGATGATGATGGTGCTGATGATAGGAAATGAGCTGTTAGACCTTTAACCAATCAGTGCGCAGGTCTCTTTAACTCCATTCAAATTAAGACACTCTGGTTGTAAAGCCCAGCGCATATCTGGTCGATAGAAGGGCTTTTTTTTTTTTTTAGAGCCCATTAATTCACAAATATGTTATCTTACGATCAAGAACAGCTGTATACAGATCGTTCTTTCTTTTTTCCCCCCGCCTCACTGTCGTCTTGCTGCCTCTTGGTTGAACATGAACAATCGCTTGCTTTTTTTTTTTTTTTAACGGTTTGCATGTAGAATCATTTTTACATGCAGATGGATTAGTGCTCGGTGTCCAATGAGGCGTGGCATTTTTTTTTTTACCAGCAGTGGCCACATCTCTCAATAACACCTAAAAACCACACTCAATAATGCATTTCTTCATGCATTGAACCTGTCACCAGCAAAGGACAGAGCCAGCAATAACACACGTGCTTTACATGCAGATTAATCATAATTTCCCACACCAAAGTAGCGTGAGAACATGTTCTGTTTCATTTAATTAGGTGTCATTACTTCTCTGCAGCTCTGCTGCCCTTTGCCTGTCCTCCAATTGGACACGGGATTTGAAAAGGCTCACTTAGTCTGGCTTTTTGCGTTTGTTTGCACACACTTCATCATGTTTGCCAAGATAATTCTCAAAAATCCTCAGGATTTTATGAGAGCTTATTTTAGCAGGAACCACGTGTTCCTTTCAGTGTGCAGTTTTTGATTTCTTTCAAGAAGCTCATCTGACATCACTGTCTTTGGTTTCTTCTTCTTGGAATAAATAAGGCTTTGTTTGAAGCATGAACCGAAAAAAAAAAAATCTTTTGACCTTAGATTTAAATAATATCTTTGTAAGATGTGCTAATGCAGATTTTGCCATACTACTGATGACACCTATTCAATTACCCACTGCTTCTATGATCCAGGTCAAAACAATTTTTCCTCCCAAGAAACTCGAAAGGACACCTGTCTGCGTTCCAAGCATTGCACAGCAGTAGGTTTGTAAACGCCTTCTGTGTGATGTGGAAATTGTTTCTTTTGAGGTATCATGCTGCAGAAGGGATTTTTGCAGAGGAGGGAGAGAATGCCCTCCGTGTGGCTTTATGGCACAACAGATTCTCAGAGAAGCATCTGAGTTTGACTGGCACGCTGCAACAACTGTCAAATGATAGGTTGTACCTGCAAGGATCTGCTGGTGCTGTCTCACCCGACTTGTGTTATTCTAACCCTGAGAGCAGGTCTAAAGTTGCCATCGCCGTGGTGCAGGGAACATCCACCCCTGTCTGAATGATTTGCTGATTAAATGGTTCATCTGCTGGTTGCTCTTCTTGTGCTTCTTGCTGGTTTGTTTTAATTTTAAATAATCAATCTTGAAATGGCACACTCAAAAGATTAAGAGGTTAATAATAGGCAAATGGAAAATCACTTCAGTCGATAATTGAGCCTGAGGTGGTGGCTGTGGTGAGGCAGCAGCTAATCTCAAAGTGACCCAGCGCTGCGCACTATGCTACAGTGAGACTCGCTTTTTTATGTGAGCAGATATTGAAAGTAAACTGGATAAAATGCAACAAAAGAAAGACGCGTCAAGCTTATAGTCCACACATACGCTGATGAGGCATTACATTATGACTGCCTGTTTAATAGTGAACTGGTCCTTTCATTTGCTGCCAAATCAGCACTGATCCATAGACTTAAAACCTCAATAGACCTCCGAAGGTTTGCTGTGGCATCCGGTACCTAGATCTTGGTGGCAAATTCTTATGACCTCTTATCGTTGTGAGGTGGATCCTACAGATCCTTGACTGGACTGAAATCTGAGACAAGTTAGCCACCTTTAAATCCTTGTTTAAATTCTCACTTAATTCCCAAACTTTGATTTGCTTCAAAGCACTTTTTAAATGTATTTTGCTGAAAGAGGCCACAGTCATCAGAGAATACATTTCTCTGAAAGATTGCACATTTTCTGTGATGCTTAGAAAAGCGGTTTACGTCAAATTAACATTAGGATGGATGGCAGAATAAAAGTTTTCTCAGGAGAATATTGCCCAAACCATCATGCTGCCTCCACCAGTTTGTCTGGTTCCCATAATGCATTTGCAGGTAGAGGAAACACACCTGGTCGTCCACATAATTCATCAGGCTGCAGATCCGTTGCTCTTTGGTTTATTTCCAATCATTGATATTTTTGGTGGTAAACTTGAATCAGCAGAGACACCCTGCTGCATCAGGACCGACATTACCATGTGTTTTAGCTGCAGTTGCTTGTCTGTTGGACTGGATCATGCAGCCATTGCTTCGTACATGCATCAACAATCCTATGACCTTTCTTGAAACTGATGGATTCTGACCACTGCAGACCAAGAACACTCAGGTTTTGTTACACACTAAAGTGTGGTAGAAAAATAGAAGGAGTTAGTGAGGAACAGCTTTTTCTAGGCACATCCATAAAAAAAGCAACACAATTTTCAGATTGGAAGATTTTGAGCAGCATCTATGGAGAATAGGTGCTATATATAATGTCAGCAAGGAGCATTAATATTGACCAATAATTTGTTATTTACATAATTCTGGTACTGACCTTTCTTGAAACTGATGGATTCTGACCACTGCAGACCAAGAACACTCAGGTTTTGTCACACACTAAAGTATGGTAGAACCAAACATTTATTTTAAGTCCGACTACTTAGGTCGCCCTCTGTTTTTGGAAATTGTTTGACTGAGGTTCACTTGACTTTTTCCTGGGTTTTGCCTCCTTTAGACAAAGATTTATTTTTGCAGTAACATTGGTTGTTCAAGGCTTCAGTATTTCATCTGACCGAGAAAAGCCGCTTGCTGCTAAAGAGAAAACACTCATTGCTGTTTTCTGTTGGATGCTCAGTATCAAATGCACTCTGTTTGAACTGTAAGTCATTCCTTTGTCTTCACACTCAGCGCCCGAGACGAGTTACATCACCAACTAGAGGCTTTTATGTTGTACACATCTAAACAATAGTAACCATCAGTGTGTAATATTAACGCGTGCAAACCAGACCTATCAAATTTTGGGCCATGAAGAACAAATAAAATAAAATAAAAAGTGTAACTTATTGACCAAACTACATGCGAGACATGACCAACCTACTGTCTCCCACTAGCAATGAGTTACAGTATTCAGACCACAAAATGATAACATGACATTTCCCTGTCCTGTAATCAGCAAAGATGATTTTATGACATCTGTACATTTGATTTGATTTAATTAAGTGCTGTTAAGTGTTGTCAGTTGACCTATAATAATAAAGAGATTTAATGTGGTTAATCATGTTAGAGATGTGAGCTTAGTTCAGAAAGCTTATAGGTGATGAACTATGAAATATGTTTTCTTCATTTATTTTATGTTCTCCCAAATAAAGTCTTAATATATATATATATATATATCTAGGTAGGGCTGCTCAATTTATTGCAAATGTATAATTATTTCAAAATCACTATGTGCAATATTCATATTACTTTGGACTGTTTGTATTTTTTTCATTTTGCTGTCCCTGCATGCACGGTCAGTTTGAGGTGTTGCTGCAAGGTTACGGACTCGATTCAAGCGATTGTTGCCAGATCCAGAAGAAGTGATTGCAGCGAGTCAGTGACTCACTGCAATCTGTTGGGTTTCCATAGATAGAAAACTTTTTAACCAATTTGAGTAGCAAATAGAACTTTACTGCACTGTTTGAAAACTACAATAAATTTGGAATTTATCTACTTCATCTGTGTGATCGGATTAAAGGGACTTTTTTTTTGTAAAGTGCATTGAGACAATGTTGGAATTGGTGCTATGTAAGTAAACTGAGATCTATATAATCGAAATAATCTCTGAGCGAGTTTGCATCTGTTCCAGTTCAATAATATACTGCCAAAATATAAAGACCAAAATGGCAAAAAAGTGAAATGACCAACCATTCATAGAAAATTTGCTCTTTTGCAGCTGGCTGAATGAACAGCTGACCTACAGCTTTTGTTTTATCATTGACTTTGTTTTTTTTTACTCCTCACTGCGAAACTCACTCTTTTTCCCGCATTATCAACTTCCACACTGAAGTAAAGAATAACGCTAATACTGCAACATATTGTGACGTGTAGATATTGTGCTTTCAGTTATTTGAAAAGGATTCAATTTTTCTCACTTTTACTGGCTAGTCTCTAATCAGGAGTGGTTAAGCATAAAATTGTGTATTTCCAGCGACTAGCCAATTTCTAAGTGCATTTTGTTTTGTGCTATTATTAAAAAAAATCTTCTAAAGCGTGTAGAACAAATTGAAACATAATCATTTAGTTCTAGGTTACAGAAAAGCTTTGGGAATCATGTTGCGTAATTTCCAGAATATGGTTAGGACAGTCCATAAATAAGAGTTTATTATTTTTGACTATAGGATTGGGTCCAACTGTTTCTAAAATAGCAGGATTTCTGCAGTGCCCAAAGACACCAGTGACTCATTTGTCACCTAGAGGAGAGTTGACTCATTGCTGTTGTGAAACTTGATTGAAAATGGGCCAGAAAAAAAATAGAAGGAGTTAGTGAGGAACAGCTTTTTCTAGGCACATCCATAAAAAAAGCAACACGATTTTCAGATTGGAAGATTTTGAGCAGCATCTATTGAGAATAGGTGCTATATATATAATGTCAGCAAGGAGCATTAATATTGACCAATAATTTGTTATTTACATAATTCTGGTACTGAGCTTTTTTTTTAAGTAATATAAAATAAAATGCTGTGACTCATAACTTGACGCAGCAGCATTGGCTTTGTGTTATTTCTAACATCTTTACATATCTTTGTAAGCATTCTGCTGCTTTTCTGTTTCTCCCGTCTACCACTAACACTTTAGTGTTGGTAACAGTTGCAACTTTTGTCCAACCAGTAATTATGCATGGAACCATGCCTTCTCTGGCTTATAGAAATTCTAGAAAACTAGATGGCTCTCCAGTCCTACAAATGGCTGTCCAACTTAAAGTTGTAGTTGTGGCTGATGAAAGATGGGTCACATGAAGGAAAAGGGGCTTTAAATTTCTTTTTTTCCCTCAAGCTATTCAGTAGGGAACTGGGTAGGCCATTTTTCAGCAGCTATTACTGGATCTGTGAGGTGAATGCCACACACTCCCCGACTGCACATTATTCACTGAGTTGGTCAAGAATGATGTGCCAAAGATGTTATGAATTCGTTTCCCTTGAGTTTCATCACTTGCAGTGATTAGAAGGAAAATATGACACACCATAATGTGTCATATACGTGTGTGTGTGTGTGTGTGTGTGTGTGTGTGCGTGTGCGCGCGCGTGTGTGTGTGTCACGTCCAGCAGGTACATGCACAGTAAGTGTCTTCAAATACAGTTTTTGATATTTCAAAATTTAGATTTGTTGACGCCCAAAGGTCAAGTTGTAGGACTTTAAATCCCTTGAGTGGGTACGACCGCCTTCCCATAATCCTAATCTTTAGTTTATGTCACAGATTCCATGTCAAAAAGTGAGGACTCTGGCTTGGTCATTTCAAAATATTAATGTTATTTAAATTCAGAAGACACATGTTTCCAAAAATAAAGGAATAATTGAAAAGCTATGTATGCCGGTGGTGTGAATAACTTGGATAACAGAATGTGCCTCGAAAACAGAAATTGCATAATGAAATAAATTATGGATGTCGGCTGACAAAGGAGTTGATATAGAGATCAGACTGTATACAACGGTCTAAAAGCAGTGGGATTTACATATAGAAAAGCTAAGCACACCACAGCTGCCATGGACTGTAGATGATTGGATGAAGGTGGCATTTTGAGATGAATTCAGGATCTGCACCAGCCAAGAATGTGATTCTGCAGCTATCTCAATAAAACATGTCCAGATGTCCTCAGTACAGTTGCATATATTGACATGTTTGACACTTTTTTCATTTTATTTATCGAAACCAGGCTGGCTAAGATTAGAATACAATATCAGACCAATAATAATAGAAAAGGATCTTTGATGTAGACATTAGACTTCGTGAATAGTTGTTTTATGCCTAACTAGAGGTATTCTTTTAAAAGGTATTTTAATCCGAAAATTGAGCCTCATCGAAACACACATTCAGATTTATTGAATATGACTGGAAATTTGTCAAAGTCAAAATTTAACATAATTAATAACCATAGCACTTGTATTTTTTTCTTACTAAGGTAATACAACAGAAAACATTTCCCTTGGAATGGTTTTATTTTATTTAATTAGAGAAATATTAGAATATTTCTTTCTATGTTTTTTCTCTTTCTAAAAAATATAGTGGATTTGTTTTTATTAAAATTTCACATTTAAATAGCTTTTTGGGGTATCCAACAATTAAAATGTTATTTTTGTCATTTTATTTCTAATATCACTGCCCCTATATACTATAATGTGGACACTAACGTTAAAACTGCACCAATCTCCTCTGTTCTGATGTACGTTTAAAACTTTTTAGAATTTCTGAGTTCCTTAGATATTTTTCTGACAAAAACTGGAGGTTTTATAATGATTTCCATGTATGATTCTTCTACTTCTGCATTTGCCTATAATTCAGTTCAGATCAGAAGGACCAATAAATCTAATTTTACATATTTTTGCCAGAAATGGAATCATACTATGAACACACAGGAATAGAATAGAATAGAATAGAATAGAATAGAATAGAATAGAATAGAATAAAATGCTAATGTGATAAGATCATGGGAAAGCAGCACTCATGAATGACAGTAATACTACATGGATCTCAGAAGGTGAAATATAGGTGAGAGGATTAGAGACCTGTAGGTTAAATTAATCTTTTCCATAAAAATTTCCTGTACTGCATCCTGTCACTTTCCATTTCCTTCTCACTTTCTCTTCTTCTCTCCTGTCCTCGGCATCCAAAAATAGATCTGAAAAGGTTTCATGGTGAGCTGAAATGCTTTTTCTCTCTCAAAAACCCCCGGATTCGAACCAGCAGTGGTCCTTTCTGAATGCGCCGCTCTCATGCAGGGAGAATCACTCATTTAATTCCAGTCAATTTTCAAGACAACGCTGCCATCATAATCATCAATAAGTCTTTTCTCAGCCGGTTCCAGCTTTACTTTTCTGCTTTCTGTTCTTCGGCTCTTTCCCTCATGTTCCAGTGTGGACATGACATCTTCATGTCTACACCTGACATGTGATTGCATGGCCGACTGTCAGAAGAAAATGGTTCTCACTGCTTCCGCAGTCTGTTCTGCTGTCAGACTGGTATGAAATCCATGTAGTGTTTAAGACAAGACAGGTTTCTCTGAGTCTTTTTTTATTACATCACTTTTTATGTTTAGCATTTATTGTTGAATAGAAGCCCTAAGAGGCCCCATTTACAGCCCTAAGAACACAGAAATGCCATGTGATACAAAAACGGAACTATTCCGGGAACATAAAATAAGTAATTGCATCACCATGAAAATACAGTTCCTTTGGTGACCAACGTGGTGGCAGGACCATGCTGTAGGTACGTAACGGGAACAGGGAAGCTGGTCTGAGGTGAGGGGAAGATGGACAGAAAGACTTGAAAGTTTATAACCTCATGGATAAGACTTGAAACTGAGGAGGAGGTCCATCTTCCACCAAGACAGCTCACTCATAATTACAACACAGTTGTTTAGATCAAAACATATTCATGTGATACAATAGTTCAGCCAAAGTCCAGACCACAATCCAATTTAGAATATGTGGCAAAATTTCACAAAAGCTCTTCGTCCAGCTTGACAAAGCACACGCTTTTCCAGAGAAGAGTCTCCAGATGTACAAAGGTGGCAGAGACAAATCCCCAAATCTTTAATTGCAGTGTGACATATTTCTGTAACATCTGGACTCATAGATACACTTCTGACTACTCAGGTTTTTGTTTGTAAAAGACGTTCAAATTGTTTTAGACTTTTGCAGTTATGTATTATTTTGTTTGGTCTGTTAAATAACTACATGTGTTAATAAGTTCGAGGTCTATGAATGCTCTTGCATAGACCTTGAACAACATACTCAGATCTCATGTACATCTCAATATATTATTCAGTCACACTGTTCGACGTGTTTTGTTCTTTTCCTTAGTATAACTAGAAATTATATTTTATCCGATATTTGTGAATAAAGGATCTAAAAAGTTGATAAGAATTCAAAGTCTGCTGATATTTCAGGATCCGTTGTGAGCAGGATTTACTGTTTTTGCTGTAATCTTTGTCATACGAAGTTTGCAAAAAGCAACATTAAACTGAAGCAAACGGCATTAAACAGTAGTTTTTAGAAGAATTAAATGTGACCTCTATCATTTATTTTAACACATTTCGATAAATCTTTTAGGTGTGAGACATACATTTTCATCATACATATTTAAAGCATTTTTCTCAGCACTCCACAAACAAACCTTATTTCTTTTTTTGTCTTAGAAGCTCAGATTTAAAATAAATCCCAAGAGTTGTAATCTTGCTGAAAAGTCAAGGGACTTATAACTTTGATATTTTTTTTCATATGCTATGTATGTTTTCTTTAGTATGCTATCACAAAAATGTTTAGATCGCCTGGAGTCCTCCTAAAAACATTATCAACCGAATGAATCCTTGATTTTTAAACTTTATATAGCAATTAATGTAATGCAGGTTTGCTTTTAGTCCAGAATGATCAAGTTTGGAAGCCCCAATCTCATATGAGATGGTTTCTATCAGCAATGTTTGATTAATCACAGTTCTTACTTTCCGTTTTAAAGAATGTGGCAGAAAAATCTTTTTCCACCCCCCAAGTGGCTTCCTACTGAGATGTGGATAGACATTTTCCAAAGTCCACTACTGATTAGTTAATCAGCTCCTCTTGACAACTCCTTCCCCAGAAGCTGCAGGCTCCCAGTGCAGCTGAGCACAGAGACTCAGACAGAAAGAGATGCAAACCAAATATAGAGCTAGGAAAAAAAGATGCACCGCTGAGTCAGAATGGTGGCCTCAGAATGCTTTTAAGATTTGGTGGCAATAAATGCATGTGCTTTGTTCTGTTTTTTTTTTTTATCTTAGCGTAAATTTCTTGAAAAGCTATTTGTTATTTTCCTTTCACACCTCTGACTCACTGAGGGCAGAGGCACAAAGCTGTTAGCATTCGCCAAATGTTTGCAAACTTCATTTTGAAAGACACAAAGGTAGATCTGATTTTCCCAGCATAAATAACTCTATGCTATGCTGTTGCAGTTTCCCAACATTTAACTGAGGCTTTAAGGTTAAAACCGGTTTGTGCTTCTGAATATTTATGAAAGGTTCAGCCATTCTTGTTGTCATCCTCCAAAACAAAAACTCTTTGCTTTTGCAGACTGGGTGGGGGGTGGGGGGAAATCTGGAGTTTTTTGGGCTTTTTTGCGCAACTAAAAATCCTTCCACGGTAAATGATTATTCTGGTTAAATCAGTCGCTTTTGAGCTGAGATTTTACCTTCAGATGAGCTGAGTAATATAGAAATGAAGCGTCATGAACAGAACTCCAAGTGGATTCCTTATGCGGGCCAACAGTGTGGTTATGGACCAGTAACATAGGCTCTCTCTTCTCCAGTTCCACGTTTGTGTTCTAACCTGGGAAAACTGGCTTGTCCAAGTGGTGTGACAACTTCTACATATCTCCCTCCCTTTTTCAACTCTGTTAAAATTTGTGCATTATAACTCAGAATTGTAGTTATTGAAACCTTTTGTTTAAATAACTGAGAGCCACATTTGTTTTCCTTTTTCCCTGTCACATTGTGTGTGGAATTAGTTTTTTGTGGTATAAGTGACCTTTATTCACTAGTAGATGGACAGCAAGAGGCTGAGAATCGAACCGGTTGAGAGCTGCAGCCTTTGCATATGGAGCCCTGCTATTTTACTCAACCATGTGGTTCAGAATTTTGATATTTTATTGGATAAATTATGAGACTAAGTGATTTTTCATTTTACGTGCTTTGATGCTGATTATTGTAGCATATCAGATGCTAATGATGTTATTTGCTTCCAGCTTCCATTTAATATATAAAGAAAAAAATATCACGCTGAAAAGATTTTTGAATTATGATATATGTAAAGAAGCAAAACTTCCTGTGCCAAAAAGGGAAAGACGAAAACAAAACAAACCAAAATATAAAAAAATAAAAAAATAAAAATAAAAATCCAGCGGTGCAGCTGCTGCAGCTGGTTAAGGTCACGGCGTGTTACACTGTGACCCTAACGGTGCGGCTCAGCCAGCAGTGATGCAGTTAGCTCCACCGCCCCAGGATTCAGCTGTCCACCCTGCTTATGGTCATTCTCTGAGCTGGCTGTGAAGACCTGGCTCTGGTTCGTGTAGATGGTTGAAGGTCAGTTCGGGCTGCATGTCAGCTTGTTGATGGAAGGGGTGGGTGGTCCTTCAGTGTGCCTAAAAAGCAAGGAATGGGATTTTGTGGCAGGAGTGATTGCAATGGCAAGGACAGGGCCTACTAACATGTACAGTTATCACAACATATTTACCTTGTCAAGCTGGCATGGGAGGACATAACTTCCATGTTTAATAACTGGAATTAACTTTTTGACATATTTTAAATAAATGCAAAGATCTCAGTTTTTCTGTATTTTCACCTTCAGACAGCGTCTAGCCTTCATATCTCCACTTTTAGATTTTTTTTTAGTTTTTTTTTTTTGTTGAAACTAGGATGATCGAGGAAATAGAGTTTATTGCTTGTTTCACGTAAACCACTTTGAACTGCCTTGTTGCTGAAATGCACTGTACAAATTAACTTAATTTATACCATTATAATGTCCTTATTTGCTTACTATTAAACACTTAACATCCAAAATTGTCCACCTGCTTGACAGTCAAAGCAAAATAGCCCTTGTTGTACCATACTTGAGTTCAAACCAAATGATTATAAGGGCCACAGCTAAGTGCAAGTGAGCCATGGAAATAGGAAAAGATAAAATGTTTATCAAAAAAGTTGGGAAATATAATGGATGAAAAGTATTATTGTTACCATTCACAGATTTTCTTCATTTGATTGAAGTTTTCAGAGTTCATGGTGCTATTATTCAGCTACTTGTTGCCATGGCACCCTGGTACATTACTTTACTGACCCCTTTCTTGCCAGCTGGCTTTCACCAGGAATAAAACCTGCAACTGACAGTGCCTTCATGCAGACTCGTGTTTGTGTCCTCCTTTAGGTTCTCACGACTCCTTCAGTTTCTACATTGATGAGGCATCCCCAGTGGGCCCCGAGCAGCCAGAGACAGTGCAGAACTTTGTGTCTGTTTTTGGTACAGTAGCCAAGAAGCTAATGAGGAAATGGTTGGCCACGCAGACTATGAACTTCACTAGCCAGCTGGAGGCCGGGATCCGTTTCTTTGACCTGCGCATCTCCACCAAGCCCCGTGACCCCGACAACGAGCTGTACTTCGCCCACGGGCTCTTCAGTGCCACGGTCAGCAGAGAAGCACACAGCTCTGATGTTTTTTTTGATGCAATGACTTTTTGGTGATACTTGTGGTTGCTAAGTGATGTTATTTCATTTCCTTGCACGTGGCAGTTTATTTAACTGTATGCTCGAGTGCAGACTGAGAGCCTAATTGTGCAAGGTACTTCAAGAGGTTCAAGTGGAAAGTCAAAGCTTTTTATGCATTTAGATTTTGGTGTCAGAATGTCAGTAGACGGATTTCTTATTAGTGGTGATTTTCATGTGTCTGTTTTCAGGTCCGTGAGGGTTTAGAGCAGATCACCAGCTTCCTATCAGCACATGCCAAAGAAGTCGTTTTCCTGGACTTCAACCACTTCTACGGTGTGCAGAACCTGCACCATGAAAAGCTGGTGGCCATGCTGAAAGAAGTTTTTGGAGAAAAACTCTGCCCAGTGGTTTTTGCTCAAGAGGTATAAATGCATCTATATTTCAACAATGCAGCCCCCTGTAATTTATTTCAAGAGTTTTGTAACTTTAACAACTTGTGTCCATGAGGATATAAACTTTTTGAGTGGTCTCAGCCCTGCACTGCACAGAAGACTCTTTACGTTTTTATCCACACTTTGATGATTGTCATTTCTTTAATGATAGTTTTTTCTTTTTATCTTTTATGAACATTCCATTTTTAGTCGGTTTCATTTTTCAGAAGGTTTTATTTTCAGTATACTCGTAATCATTTTGCAGCCTGACTTGTACTAAAGCACCTTCTCTCCCCGTCTTTCTGGCTTATCACATGTAGAAGATACTCTAATAAACCATTGCTTTGACATCTTCTTATCTCACAGTCACTCTCTTATCACAGTGGGCTCCAATAAAGATTTCAGTCTTGATTTTGTCATGGTGAATTGGGTGACGTGCAGCTGGAATGTCAAAGACTTTTCTCTCTTCACTTCTCCATATCTTAGCCGTTGCCAGAACTGTACTCATCTGAGATCTCAGAGGTTTTTCCTGGAATCTGCTGCAGCCATTACCCCAGTTTGGAGATCACCACTGAGTCCTTGACATTTCATAGCTTTTTTGTTTGCTATTTGAACCTATGGCATTTTTTTTTCTGCTTCTCATATTACCTTGCTGTTGCTCTTAATCATTTTGATCTGTGATTCTCTGCTCTGTTTTGTCCCTCACCACAAAGTCTGATCGGCTAGTCGTTTCTTGTTTCTCAGGCTGAAAGTCCCACAGTAGCAATGGTAGTTCAGATAGCCTCCCTCTGGATCTGATACCAATGCTTTTATTTTTACAAGTGGATTAAAAAGGTCACATTTCAAATCTGTTTTAAGGAATCTGTGAGTATATGTCAAAGTGAGTAAAATATCTCAGTCTCTGTTTGAATTGTCTTTAAATTTCGGTTTCCGTATTGGTCTCCGATGCATTGAGCTTTTTACAAAAATGTCAGGTTTTTGTTAACAACATCTCCCTTCAGTGTAGAATATTACAGTTCAAGGGAACCAGTATCATTAGATTTTATTGGAAATGACCAAAAGTAGTTACATATCTCATAAAACAAATAAAATGGCCCTATTATGGCCATTTGCCAACTTATGTATCAAATACTAACTTTCTCTAGCTTTACCCTAAAGCCATTTTTCTCACAGTGCCTAAATTATAAGAAAACAGGGTGCAGTCGCTCCCAATGGGCTGGATGTACAAGTAAGCTAATTGTGAGACTACTCACCCTGTAGTGAGTAGTCTCACTACTCTAAATAAATAGAGGCTGGACCTCTATTTATTTAGATCTGTGTCTTTAAAAGGAGATTAATATTTATGCAATTATTTATTTTATGTCAAATATTTTCTTATTTAGATGTCATTTTGTATAAATCAGTTTTCTCTTTGACATGATTCTTTTGTCTACATTTTTTTTAAAAAGACACATTATACATCATGATGGATTTGGGTAAAAAGGGTAAAGCATTCAAGGCACTGCATATATCAAAGCACTGCACAACCTTTCTGTCATCTTGCGCTCCTCTGATCTTGATTCTGCCAATATCGTCTTCTCTATTGCACACAAATGAAATAAAACATGCAGATTAATGTATTTTTCCAGTCAAATTAAATGAAACCGAGACCCGCGATATTCAATTTTTCAATTGTTTGGATGCTTCTTTATGCACAATTGATCTGGTTGAACTCACAGTAGAGGAGGGTTCATTACTCATTAAATGATCTGTTATCCTGTAATTCCCCGCCTATACACAGGTGACTCTGAAGTATCTTTGGGAGAAGGAGTACCAGGTGCTTGTCTTCTACCACCACCCCATGGCCCTGGAGGTTCCCTTCCTGTGGCCCGGCCAGATGATGCCTGCTCCGTGGGCCAACACCACCGACCCAGAGAAGCTTGTTCAGTTTCTCCAGGCGTCTGTAACTGACCGCAGGTTTGCAAACAGCATTTATTTCAATAACCAACTCTCATACGATTCTGATCAGAAGTTTACATACACATGTTCTTTTCTTCTGCAGGAGGAAGGGGACGTTCTTCGTCTCCCAGGTGGTTCTCACACCAAAGGCAAGTACTGTGATGAAGGGCGTGGCCAGCGGACTGAGGGAGACGATAACGGAAAGGTATTTATTCCAGAGAGGCCAAAAAAAATAAAAAAAACCCAACAAAAACATTGTTACGCTTGTTTTCAGCATAACGATAGGGCATGCAAATCATGCAGAGTTTACACCAATTAGGAAAAAGAGCAACAACCATCTGGGACCAAAACTGCTGCTACACCTCAAGCGCCAGCGGTCTCTGAGGTGGCATAATTTACCCATAACAACTCACGGTGTGGACACGCAGAGATAGAAATACGTGAGCCGTTGTGGCATTAAATAACTTAATCAGCATGTGTGTTGGGTTTTTACAAATGTCCCCCAGCATTTGGCCGTGACCTCATTTGAGCTGGTTTGTTGGCTTTAAAAGTAACAAAACCATTGCTTTTTTTTTTTTCTCTTTGTTCTCTGTGTACCTCCCCCGTGTTGCAGGACTCATTTTCTAGGCTTATCCCCAGCTTTGTCTGTGTTTCACTCCATCTTAATGTCACCAGCTTGTTAAAAGCTTTGGCACCAAAACCATCAATTTTCCTGGTATGAATTATTCATTTGGTAATTCCTCTATCAGCCATTCTCACCAGGCAGTCAGCTGCAGACATCCTTCAAAGTTCCAAGCATTCATTTCACAACACTCACAAATCAGTAGAGGACTCTGCAATGCAAGAAAACAGTCGTGCATGAGATGGGGTGTGGGGAGGGAGAAAAATCCTAGAATTTGGTGGGGGCGGGGGGCACGTGGAGTGAGGTATCTGCAAAGATAACGTCCTCCCCTGTTGCTCGATATTCATGAACATGTCCGACAAGAGCTCAGAGTGCACTTCTCATAGCCCGACACCAGCTGTGAGAAGGACACAGCCAAACATCACACGCTGTGTTAAAAAAGTCTTTTATCACAGCTCGTTTTTCCGTACACAAAACTGTGTTTTATCCCTTTCTCTGACAAACAATACTGTACCATGTCAACGGTACAATACCATAAACTCCCAGGGGAGGGGGGGGAGAGGAGGAGGATTTAAACAATTAATACTGATAGAGAAACATTTACCTGAAGCATCTGCCCTTTTTTCCCCCTAACATGCTATCGTATGTGTGTCTTTTGTTTGTTTCTGTTCTCCTTCTCAGGGCGTTACCGGGCATGATGCAGTGGATCAGATCTCAAAGACCCGGGGAGAATGGCATCAACATTATTACAGCCGATTTTGTCGAGCTCGGTGAATTCATCAGCGCCGTCATCAGCCTCAACTATCATCACCTGAATGAAGACGAAGATGACGACGCAACCTGAGAGCCCACGTTGGGACACCAGAGAGCGCAGCTGCCACCACCGGATGACGGGTGTTCTGGGCTCTGCTCTCAATCTACGCTCTTTGGCATTTATTTCAGGAGGGAAGCGATGTTGCGGCTCCTTTCTCTTTATTTAGGGCTATAGTGGACTGAGAGACCAGGGAGGATGGAGAAGAGACCAAGATTAGGCTGGTGGAAAAAATACACTGATGTTTGGTTGGAGCACCATGAGAATGAGGTTAATTTGTTTCCTATTTTTGGGATCAAGACCTTTTTTTATTTCCAGATTTAGTGGTTATTTAAGTTACTCCCTCAGCTGTAAAAATATCTGCTTTTCCCTCAAATATACCGTCTTCAGGCTCGCAACCCCGTCTAACACAGGTTTTCAGAGCATAATTACCTTCAACTGATTTTACTTTTACATCCGTCTTGATATTCTAGTGATAATAACAGTTTTGCCACAGGGTGTTTTAAATAAATATGTGTAACTGAAATCGTTGGCTCGTAAATTGTAGCTAGCTCTCGTATGTCCCGTTTGAAAAATCAGTCCAAGTGCAGTCTTTTTATTTATTTATTTTTTGGTTATTTTTCAGACAATATGCATCCCCTTTCATGTCACTCACTGCATGTGTTTTTCAAACACTCCTCCTGAAGTTTGGCTGCAGAGTGTCATAAAAATGTGGTGTTCCGGTGTGTTTATTCATTACACTGACAAGAAAATCATTTCCATATTTGTCCTCCAGCAGTAATCTCTCATTGAGGTTTTTACTCAGTAGCGATATGCACTGTAGTTGGAATTACAGCCGAGACATTTATCATCAGGCAGCTGTGGATTGATTGATTAAAACCGTGGATTCGCTCATTTATAACCACACAGGAAGAGAGAGCCAGAGAGCAGCTTGGCTAACAGGGGAATAATATCTATGCTGTCGGTGCAGATATATTTTCTCCATCTGCATTTGACAATAATTTCCCCATTTTCATAACAAGCATCTACTTGCTCTGTTAGAAATGCACTTAGATGCACTTATTCCCTCATTTCTAATGGTCAAAACATCCAACTGTTTGTTCTACAACATGGTGGATTCTAAGTTGCGATAGCCAAGTGTAAATGATTATATTTTGGTACATGACTGTACCCACAGTCTGCCTTTTTTTTGGGACTAACTTGACCCTTGTATGTTTGTTTGTGTTCATTTCTGTACCGCAGCACGTGAGTCACTGTGAGATGTTCTCCTTCATAATAACAGGGGACAACACTTCTTAGCAGGCACTTAGCAACTTAATTCAAGTCAGAAAATTATAAACGTGTTAGATTAAGCAGTCCAAATGTGGCCACCGTGCTTTACGATGAGTTTAATTTACTGAATTTTGTGTCACAGATTGATGGTTAATAAAAAAATGGTAGTTATGAAGCTCAGTAAAATACACTACACCTTATCAGGATTACATGCACTCACCAATAACATTCCAAACATCTATAATATACCTATATCCCTTGAAAATGACTGATGTTTTGTTCCAGCTGTAGTTTCTGCAGTTCAGCTTTAATATGCTTCTCCAGCAAGCATTAACTCTGTTAAAAGGATAGTGCAGATTTTTTAAAAAGTTACTTTAAGTAAAGTTATCATCAGTAATGATACACTATGTAGGCAAACACTATACTGCAGTGAGCTTGTTAGAAAAATTATGAAATCTGCAGTGCGGTGGCAGCTGACAGCTAGCCAGACAGACCCTTCTTTTAGTTATTTTAGCAATTTAAAATGACTCATACTGAAACAGAGGATATCCATAGGATTACTGTATATTAGCGGTCTACTGTATTGCAAGCCAAAGTTGTGAAGTTTGTAGATGTTTTGTCTGCTGAACATCTGCAGCTGCTGGCTGCATCTGCTGCCTCGGAGTCTGAACCATGTCTTTAAGAAAGCTACTATAAAGTTCTGACAACACATCACTTAAAACTCACGGAAATCATCTGTCACATACAGCTACAGTCGTAAAAAAAAAAAAAAAAACTGGCATCTTGATCCTGATGACAATTTTAAGATGAGATTATGGAATCTCATAATCTCATTTTAAAAATAAAGTTATTTTAACTTTTTTTCTCTACTTTAACATTTCTTGTTGATAATTTACTTAACGCATTTCAGAGTGGTTTCAGTTAATCTCAGGCAAAACAAAGCTACAGAAAACATTTTTCTAATCCTTTTGCTTTAAATTTCACACAATTTAAACACTAGAGTTGCTTTACACATACTTAATTGCCTAAGCTGACAACAAACAGTCCGGGAATGTTTGAGACGAGTTGCATATCACATATGCAAGTCAACTGAATGACTAATTGGTGCGTCATTCAGTGCGGTAAAATCTGACATAAAAAGTTCTTCCGCTGCTATAATAACTTTAAATTACACGTGCAGAGAAGGACAAATGGACACGGCAACAATCTCACGTTTACTATGGACACCAATGTAAAGGGTAAAAAACATTCACCTTGTTGAAATCCCAGGTTTTCAAGATCAACAAATTAATATCCATACCACACAGTGTTGCATTGTAATAACATACTTGAAGACAGACCATAGTTTTTCAAAATTGACTGTGCAAAACTAATTTGTAATGAGTAACCCAACCACAGGTGTAATGGTTAGGTTGGGACGTCCCTACAGCTACAACATCTCCAGGGTTTTACACAATATGCAGGAAAATAATCATATTTCTTTTCTTTTAACATGATTAAATGCCATGGGAATGTGAACTCTTCTGGAAAAGGATGTAAGGATATTCTGGTAAAGTTTGGTATTTAAAAAAATGTTACTCAGCTTGAATTGCTGAATGTACGTTTTGTGAGTAAATGTATCATTTCTTAAGAAGTCTCTTCTGAGTGACAGAGTTTCAGCCTGACATGTTAGTAGTATCTGCTCCAACACTTTCACTTCTGTGTGGTTCTGAGTTATGTCAGACATTTTATATTGTGGAACGTTTCTACATTCTGTAACTGCAGAAAATGTGCAAATTACTAAAGCATTCTCCTATAACCGGTATCTTAACTGAGCTGCTGTTAATTTTCAAATCTCTTTCGTCCTTCACTTTGTGCATGAATGAAAAGCTTCTAGAGTTCATCAGGTTTCTTTCCATCTACATCGATTTCTACATTATTACCCTGAAGAGCACGTGGTCATTTTAACTGTAAATGTTTCTATCCTTTAAAGTGAAAATCTAATAATTTTTACTTATTGCACTGCCAAAATCCCCACTGAAGAGAAGGTTGCAGATTGTGTTGTAAGGACATTTGTGTCTTCCCTTGGTCCAAACTGTTGTCATTGCACTTGTTTTTTGATGTGCAAAGAGTCCTTTGGTGTTGTAAAAATCCAAACCATGTTGCTCAAATTAAAGTGACTCTGTTCTGTGTGGAAAATGGCCAATCAAATAAAGCTTCTATGCCTTTGGGTGAAGTGTCATTCTGTGAGCGGTTTGCTGAGTGCTAGCTGTTCGCTTGCTTGGTTAACTCCTTGACTGAAAAGATTATTATGTTAACAAGCACAAGAAGGCTGCAATTTAATTTAATGAACAAATTGCAGTTACTCAGGATCTGATGCAGACTTCCTTTCAGCTTTTAAGCAAGCATGGCAGCATTTCCCTCACTGTTGTTTGTGCAGAAAAGCATCCGAAAACTATCTTGTTTCCAGGGAGATGAGCACAGAGAGAGGGTGGGCAGCGGCACCTAGTGTGACCTTGCTGAGGTTGTGTTTCAGCGTCAGACTTTCAGCAGCCAGGTGGTGAAGAAGAAACAATAGCTCAGTGTTGTTCTTTTTTGTGTGCATATTTTTAACAACAAATTTTAGTTCTCTACTCATCTTATTCTGACTCACTAATCACAGACTGGAAGTTTTAGCATCTCATCACTAAATATGCAAAGCTTCCCAATGTGTCGGCATTATAAATAGTTGTTTTCACAAAATTTTCTAGATTTAATTTCTCTTTTTGTTGTTCACACAATTTTTGGTTGGTGTTCACTATTGTTTTTTTTGTTTTGTTTTGTTTTGTTTTTTTTTTCTGCAGGTCAATAATATAATAAAACCATCAGGGGAAAAAAAAAAAAAACAACAAGCTAGCAAAATTTCTGTAACACCGCTGTCGAGGTTCTGCACAAATGGCTGCTTGCCGAAAAAAGATGAGAAAATGCAAATGATTTGTTTAAGAGCGTGTGCATGTTAAAATGTCTGTCTTTCTCTGTCACGCTCACACAGCAGTGAAGAGGAGGTAGAGGTGTGGGAGGCAGAGATGGATGATGGCATTCAGACAGTTTAAAGAGGGGCAGTGGCGAGATGTGCAGTTTCATAAAAGTTTGGAGTATGTGGAGGAGGAGCAGTAATTTTTCCAGGCACTTCTGTCTCTACTTGTTAAGGTACATGTGTGCACAGGGTGACAGCTGCTCTGTCTACAATGTAGGAAAGCATTTCATTGTTTTTTGCTTACATAAACCATAACCTGCCATACATGACCTATTTGGGTGTATTTCAATACCTCTAAAATGCTGACCACTCTAAACCCCTTCACCCTCACCGCTCTTAAGAGGATTTGGCAGGTACAGATAATGGACGGATAAACAATTGGATACAACCATGGCAGGTTACATAAATATGCAACAAAATATAGAATTAACCATAAATAAAAACATGAAAATGCCAGTCTGCTACATAAGGAGGAGAAAGAGGAGACACTGAATGATTGCTTCAGTCATCGTCTTCTTTCCAAAAGAGCCACATATCAGAAGAAGTCACAAGTAACAAGATCTCATCAAAGAAACAGCAAAACTCACAGTGCTGGAAAGAATAAGTAAATTGTTTGGCAGAAAAATTTCACATTGCAAAAATGTAAAAGTTTCCAGGTTAAAACAACAAACATTTATGTGACTGTAAGGGAAAATGATGAATGACTTTCAAAATACTTGCTTAATTAGTAAATTGAAGGAAGGTGTGTGTAATTTAAACTCACAATAAGCACAGCTGCTCTATGAAGGCCTTTGTGGTTTGTTGGAGAACAATAGTGAACAACGGCAGCATGAACCAAATAACACACTGGACAGATCAGAAGTGAAGTTGTAGGGGAAATTAAAGCAAAGTTATTTAAAAATCAATTTCCAGATCTTTCAACATGTCATAGAACACAACTGTAAACCTGAAAAAAAAAAAAAACAAGAGCAACAAAAAACCCCACCATCCTTATTGTGAAAAATACCAGTGGCAGCAACATGCTGATGAGGTGCTTTTCTTTAACAGTGACACAGAAACTGGTCTGAGTTTTTTGGGAAATGGATGGAGGTCATCTAAAGGCAATACTGAAAGGCAACAGGTTAGAGGATGGGGTAAATGTTCACCAGTAGCGTGACACAGAGCATACAGCCCGAGTTACAGTGAAATGGTTTAGATTAAAACATGTTTGAGATGGCTAAATCAAAGTCCAGACCTACATTCAAGCCCAAAAGCCTAATAATGAAGGTCAGGAAAAGATGATGAGGCAGAAGACTGCAGGAGAGATGTTTTGAAAAGCCAGTCTGAAAAGCACAAAATTAAATCTAAACATATATAATGAATATACTGATAATTATTAACCCAACAGAAGAAAAAAATAATCAACACTATTTAAAGTAGGGCTAGGGTAAACAGATCTTGTATAGTGAACATACAAATAAATTTATAGAAATATGTTTCTGCACAAAAGCAGCTGAAATTTCCAAATATGAGTTTTGATCCTTGAGAAGTAAAACTTCTAGGGCAGATGGCGGTCAAAGATGGCCTTCTGCATATGATCAACCCACAGAGAAAGAACTAATGGAGGGCACGCTCTGGTGGCCTCTTGTCTGAACTGTTGGAAGCGCTGTTCTAGCTGGAGGCTTTGGAAATTAGCCTGCTGTTGTACATTTGCTAAGTCATGCAGCACTTGGAGCGGGCGGGGTAAGATTAGAAATAAAGGAATAATGTTTGCAACAAATATTTCAGTAGATGCAGAGAATAGCCATGACTCTGGCTATGATTGTCTTGAATTTTCACCATGACCGGAGCTTGAAATACACTAAAAGAAAAAAATAACTTTAAATAAATAAATAAATAAATAAATACTTGTCATTGCCTTCAGCAGGACCAAGCCTATCGTTTTCATAACAACAGAAACAGTTTATTTTTGGGGCTGGCACATAAACATATCAATTTCCATTTATTAACTAGATCAATATTGTGCTGTAAAACATTGGTGAATCTCCGTGACTAATTTTAGAAAAATAGTACATAACCCTAACCTTTTTGTGTAGAAAATTAAAAAAAAACTACAATGTGTGCCCATTGCATTTGTTTTAATCTCTTTCCCTTATTTTTTCTCTCTTCCGTTTGAAAACTCAAATTGTATATCTAAATTGTAAACAAAACTCTGTCAAAAGTGTACAGTCTATGAGATTTTGCAGCACATTTTTAACACCAAGCTTTACATTAATATGACATCCTAAAATTGAAAGCGTGAAAAATGGCTCCGAGAGTTACTTGTCAAAATGAGGAGCAGCCAAAATAAGTGCCAGGCAAGACAACCTCGCCTCTCCTGTAGCCTCACTAAAGAAAAATAAATAATATAAAAATCCATTTAGGTCTGAGTATTGCCAGCTAGTGTGTGATGAATATGCACAGTATGTCACCCTGACTGCACTAGCCAAATTTAGAGAGGGCTGAGGATAATACAGACAAATATGGCAAATATACCAAGCTGGATTAAAAAAAATAAAAAAAAATACCAGTGGTTGTCACATAATTAAGCATTTATCTTTTATCATTTATAATTTATAAATGTCAACAAGCTGGTTAAGCTGATAGAATGGGTCATCTTTTGTTGAGTTATGCAAAATACAGGCAGGTTTTTGTTTAGTTTAGTAATGCACATTTTTTTAACCACGAAAAGAAAAGCATCTCAGACCTCTGTTGCCCTCCAGTGTTTGTTAAACTAAATCGCAACTAATAATATTTATCAATACAGTATTTGCAAGTTATAGTTTCCTAAAAATATATAAATAAATAAAATGCCAAATTTAGTTTAAAATCACTACAACAAAAAAATCAGCAATATAACAATAAAACAATAACATACAAAACATTAACCTAACTTATAGTAAAGATAAATGCTAACACATTAACATTCTTCAGCTTTCACTGGTTCAATTAGCAGCCAAGAGTCAAAACAATTATTTTAGAGCTTCCCGAAGTTAGAAAAAAAAATGTCTGGCTACAATTGTTGCCAGTGGGAGTGAATGGGTTAATGCTGTAATATGTCCCAAGCACCCAAAATTCTGAGTAATAGAGAAAAAAAAAATGAATTTCATGTGAATAACATCCTAGAAAACTATTATACTTTATAATTCAAAAACCTGTAGAGAACTGTAGCCCTAAAGTGGGAACAGACAAGAAGCTGTTTTTCAGCTGCTATTCAGTTTAAGTGGTGCTCAGTTTGAAGAGTCAAAAACTCTTTTCAAAATTTAACCCCATCATCAAACACTGAGGGATGATTACCTATGGACTATTTGGATCTGCTAAGGAAACAAATCTTTCTTCAGGCAGATATTTTGTTTTTCAAAGTCATTGTATGTGAAGGGGAAAGTTAAAATAAACACTGGTTTTCTAGAGACCCTGAAAGAACATAGAGGCCTTCATTTAAACAACTCCACATTTCCATAGTGAGATAATGTTACTGAGTAAACTCGGGATTTGGAAGGAATCTTTGCACAAGCTTTTTGGCTGGAGAAGCCACCAAACTTTTTTTTTTTTTTTCATCAAATCGAAAGAAGCACACACATTCTTCAGAAACAATCCTTCCCCCTGTCATCCACCCCCACATACTCTTCCTTATGAAATAAACTGAATTCCATGGGGCATCTTCCTAGCAGTGACACTCCCCTTAAATATACTTACACAGTGTGAAAGCCTGCACACGTCGCCTGTTTGCTCAGCTTCGAACACCATGAAGGCAAGTATAACTACAATTTTTAGTTCTTGATGGCAGTTCTTGATAAGCACAGATGTTTAGCATTTGAATGTGGTCTTAACAAGAATGTGCATTCTTTTCATTTTTGTTTTTTTATGATTCTCTTGTTAGAATATTGTGCAACTCTGTGCAACAGTTTCGCTGCTGTTCCTGACCCTGCACTTGGCCAGAGTGTAAGTTTATTCATTCTAATGTTTCGCTACAAATCCATGGTGATAAAAAACAAACAAACATGATGTGTTGCCGTTTTTATTTTTTTCACTTACCTTCAGTGTTCTGAGTTACTAGATTTTAATTATGTCTGTAAGGTTCTGTGTGCAGCGTGTTCACTGCCAGTGGGGGCCTTTTGGAAGCTGGTCAGCTTGTGATCCCTGCACCAAATTGCAGGTTTGGAGAAGTTTTAAATACTTTTGCTAATTTGGTTCCCCCATCTGCAAAGGGTTGTAACTCATAAAGCTGATTTTTGTCATTTCACGTCATAGACAAGAAGCCGAGCCATGGCTGTCTATGCTCAGTTTGATGGGAACCCCTGTGATGGGGGCCACACTGAGACCAGACCCTGTGAAACCACGCAAGCCTGTCCATTGGATGATGGATGCGGAGAAAGATTTCGTTGTCGATCAGGTTGCAAATAAACTTTACTTTAAACAAAATACAAAACAAAATACAGTACCCTCTAAATATCTGTTTTTTTTTTCTTTTATCTGCAGGGAAGTGCATTAGCAAGTCTTTGCTGTGTAACGGAGATCAGGACTGTGAAGAAGATGGACTAGATGAGCGGGACTGTCCGGTTCAAAAGTTCATCACGTGTGAACATACGGTTCCCCCTCCTCAAGTAGAGCTACTTGGGAATGGGTCAGTGAGAAACCTTTGCAGAGATACATTTGCATTTAACGATCTGAAAAAGCACAACATGCCTATGTATTCCCATGCTTTGTCTTTTTGGACATTTTGTCACTTTATAACCACAAACTTCGGGATTTTATGCGATAGACCAACACAGAGACCACTTTCAAAACCATTTACAAATTTAAAAAGTGTATCATGCATGTGCATTAAGTTGCATTTACACTAATATTCCTAAATAAAACCCATTTCCACTAATTGCCTTTGAACATCAGCATATATATGTATGTGTTTTTTTCCCCCTGTAGGTTCGATGTGGTATCTGGAAAGAGCAGAGGAAGTGTCATCAACACTAAGAGCTTTGGGGGCCAGTGTCGATCTGTCTTTAGTGATGTCCACAAAACCATTTATCGGCTTCCCCTCAGCGCTATTCAGTACAACTTCCTGGTTAGTAGAAGAATCAGGGCATTGGTTGGGACGATGGTGGCATTGGTGGTAGGAGTTTGTCCCGCGATTGGTGGGTTGCCGCTGGCTCAATTCCAACTTTGTCTGCCTCCTGTAGCTTGCCATATTCAGTGTGTGGATGAATGACTGAATGTAGTGTGAAGTGCTTGATAAACGCTGTACAAGTCCAAACCATTTACCTTTGAACTCTGTCTCTTTCAGTCGTGTATCACTCAATGAGTAAAGTCTGGCGTCATGTAAAAGATTCAGAGCAAAAAATGATTGATAATTGGGTTTCTGTCATTCTTTCACTTTATCACAGGTGGAACTTCATACCAACATGGTTCTTTTCTGGCATATATTTTGAACAGCTTTATTATCCTTTCTCCTGTTGTGTTGTACAACTATTCCCTTCAGTTTGCAGACCTCACTTCTATAAACAAAACACATAGATCCCTAAGTGGTTTGCACAAGTCTCTGGTTAGGATGAATATTTTATTTCTGCAAAAGGAGATTGGTCAAAAAGCTACCCACTTCTTTCATCTATCACTTGAAAGATTTAAACTATATGGAGAAAGTTTTTTTTTTTTTTTTCAAATATTTGTTTATCTTGATATTATTATTAATCCTGTTATTTTCTCAGGTTACAGTCCAAAAGGATTTCAGTGATGAGACGTTTACCAGCCAATGGCACTATGCAAAAGATATTGTCAACAGACAGACAGTAGCCGGGACAACAAGCGGACATCGTAATTATGACTTCCATGATAAACATGACACGTCTCAAGTACGTTGGACTCACATTTTTGCTTTTCAACAGGAAATATTGTTGAAAACTCTAAACTAAACCCATGATTAAAAATTATGTTCATTAAATGACATTTTTTCTTTCTCTATAGACTAGAAGGATTGTGGTGTTAAAGAATGAGATAGAGGTAGCTCAGTTCCAAAGCAACTCTCCCAAGTACCTTCCAATATCAGAGGAGTTTTGGAAGGCCCTGGCCAAGCTCCCCTCTGTTTACGACTACTCAGCCTACAGGAAGATTTTGGAGAGGTTTGGAACACACTACATATCTGAGGGAAGCATGGGGGGCTCCTTGAACTCCATCGTTTCAATCAATGAAGAAACTGAAAATCGCATCAGTAAGGATTTTCAAATTTCCAAAAACAGTTTAATGAACATTTATCATTTTTCTCTGAGACCGGTTAAAAGAAGGTTAACGGAAATTTTGCTTGATGGTAATTTTGCGGCAGGATTAAAACACTTGCAATTTGCTTAGGTGACTAAGTTGATTGATATTGACTTTTGGTCTGAAGTAATCACACTTTATCTGATCACTCATCACAGCAATCTGGAATCAAGCTAAGTTCGTTAAAAATATGAATATGATGTCCACTATGGATCTATAATAACTTCAATTCTTTTGGCATAATTTCCTTTTCAAGCCCTCTTTTAATTTTTACTTGCCATGTTCTTCTGAAGCAAATTAAGTTAAGTAGTCTGTCATGAACCTTTGCAGGAATTGGACTGAAGAAAATTGTAAATTAGTGCAAAAAGAAACTTTTTGGAAGAAATTAGAGGTAGTTTAAATGACTGCATTTCCCTCTCTTTTTGTCTGTTTTAAAGAGAGTGAGAGGTTCGACAATCACGAATGCGAAAGGAAAAAACGTTGGATTCTGTTCTTTCCTATCACAAGAGTGGTTTGCACAACATCTACAGGTTCAAGGACATGGCACAGTGGTAAGACTTTTGCTAATTTTTCCAGCTCATAAAGAAATCTAAATATGCTAGATATTGCCTTTTTCTTATCCATAAAGGTGTTTTGAAACAGATACCAGCACGTCTGACAATAATGCAAAAGTGGAGGTGCAGGGTGGAGGTCCATCACACATTGCAGCATTAGAGAAAATGCAGCTTGATGATGCAGACAAGAACTGGGAATTGTACTCAAATTGGGCTGACTCTATCACGTCATTACCTGTGGTCATAAAACAAAAGGTGAAGGAAACAATGTCCTACCTTATTTAAAGAAAGGACTCTTCTCTTTAGTTTGACGCTCTAACTCTTTTGTTTTGATAGCTTCGACCTCTGTCAGAGCTGGTTAAGGAAGTTCAGTGTTCTGGAGTTAAGAGACTCTTCCTGCGTAAAGCCATAGAACAATACCTGTATGAGAGCCATCCCTGCCACTGCCAGTCCTGCAGAAATAATGGCCTGGCTGTCATGGATGGAGACAAATGCAAATGCATCTGCAAAACTGGCACATCAGGGCTGGCTTGTGAGCAAGGAGTTGAGGCAGAGGGCCAACCAGGTGGCTGTTTGTTTTTCATACAATTTAATTTACTATTTTACAATTGCTTCTAAAATGAAATGCTATAAAGGCTTTTATTTTTCTCTTGCACCCGTTAAATGAAGGTGTGATCCATGGTAGTTGGTCCTGTTGGTCTGCCTGGTCTTTGTGTTCTGGGGGTCGAAGTTCGCGTAGTCGCTCTTGCTCTAACCCTTCCCCTCAGAACGGCGGCCATCACTGTATCGGAGAATCAACTGAGACCGCTGGCTGTGAAGAACAAGAGGACCTGGAGTACTTAAAGTCAGAGCAAACACTAGTTGCAATGTGCAATATGAATTCATGTATTTGTAGATGTTCATTAAATGATGGTAATAAGCTAACCTTTTAGGGAGACAGTGTTTTGTTGAATGCAGCTTTTTATTTTAACATTTCCACAGAACCATGGAGCCTCAGTGCTTTGATCAAACTCTCCCAGAACTTCAGAAGTGTGTGACTCCACCCAATCTGATCAACGGCTACATCCTGGTAAAGATGAAGCTATATTACTGTACAACGAGGAGCAAAGGAAAAGTGGAACTCGAACAAAACTCATAGTGCTGTCCACATCGAGCCTAACCCTTAATCTACTGAGTCCAAGTTGAATGTGTCATTGAACCAATGTCATGTGTAGGCTTGAAAACTATTGCATTACAGTTCAGAAAAATTCAATCTGTAATCCAACTCCCTTTACAGGTGCTGTCTCCCTTTTTACATTTTTTTTTTTATTGAAACAAATATTTTGGCCCAACTTGCGTCTTTGCAGGACAGCTTCTGTTAATTGCTCCAACATGGATTAACTAAGTAAGCTTATAACCAGAGTTCTCCAATCACATTGCACAGGATCCCAAGGACAACTACTATGTGGGTAACAGAGTGGAATATAGCTGCACCGCCGGATTTTATCTTGTTGGTATCAGCATCCTCCAATGCAATGCTGATCAAACCTGGTCTGCAAACCCTGGGCTCTGTGCAGGTAGCTATATTTGTAATAAATGTGAAGTGCAGTATCATAGTTAACTAACTGTTGTATTATCGCCGTGTTTGTTTTTCCCTTCCTAGTTTCAGTGTGTAAGCTTCCTCCACTTGCAGAGGATGTCGTAGCATCTCCTTCACAGGAGGCTTATCATCTGGGAGACTCTGTTAGCTTGTCCTGTCCACATGGTCGTTCATTAGATGGTGAAGCTACGGCTATTTGTGATTCCAGTTTGAATTTTTCTCCAGACCCAGCTCAAACCAGGTGCATCCAAGGTATTGTTGTCCCCCTATTTTATCTTATCTGTGCATGCAACTGTTCTCCAGGTTCTTCACCACTCAAAGCTTTATGGGCTTTATGTGATGAAAAAGCCACCATTAAAAAAAACAAAAAAAGACTCATATCAAGAGAGCCAAAACAGTCAATAGGGTGAATACCTATTATTGGCACTGTATTCAAAATGATGGTAGATTGCTGAGACATGACACTTTTCTACAGTTTAGAGTACAGAAGTGCTTTTTACTTATTTTTGTTCTTTACTGTCAATGGGGGAAAAAAAAAAATCCCACAGCTGAAAGAAGCCAGAAGCCCACTGCTTCCCCAGCACAATGCAAACAATGGCAGAAGTCATTTAGAGGAAAATGTGTCTGCAGAATGCCTCCTGAGTGCAGGTATATTTGCTGATCTAACCACCACTGTGATTATCTAGCATTTTGCTTGCAAGCTGGCTATTATTTTTCTTCATTTTTTTTTAATTATCAGTTCTTCGCTGGAGTTGTGTGCCATAAGTCCATTGGATGGACAGTTTGTTCTCTTGACTGTGTGCAAGATTCAGGCAATCAAATGTATTGGGAAAAACCTTGAGATAGCAGAGGACAGCAACTGCAAGTGGCCACAGCGCAGCAACACAGACTGCACCAGATGTCACATGTGGGAAAACTGTGACGGTGAGAACATAGAAGCTCACAAACAATTGAAAATCATCCCTGGTATTTTTAGGTTTTCATCAATCATCCCTTTCTATTCTCACACTATTTTGTCAGCCCAAACCAATCAGTGTCGCTGTAAAGACTCAGCAGACTGCTTGATTCCAGGAGAAAGCGTGTGCATCCGTGTTGGTGAGGACGCAACGGTTGCACCACAAACCATGAGCGAGTGTGAAGCAGGACTTCGACGATGCAAAGGGGAGAAGGTGACGGTTGTCAGTATCCAGCCATGTGCTTCCTAATACCTCCCACTCATGCTATTGTTTATCTGCCTTGTGCTTCAGCGGCATTTGACCAGTTGCATACTGTGTAAGGGTTGGCTTGGAAATAAAATGTATTAATTTCCAATCGTTTCAACAAGCCAAATGCATGAAATTGCTCCTGACCATCAATTCATGTGGGCAGCAGCCTAAGCAGAAGCCCAGATGTTTCTGTTTAATTATTACACATCAGTGGTTAAGTGACTGTTGCAACACATGCTTCTTTTCCTCATGTTTCAACACATAAATGCCTTATAGACATACCAAGACACTGCATGTAGCATGTTTAAAAACATCGCAAAAGCTTAAAGGGTCAGAAGGAAAACTGACAACTGCGTCTTCTAATTTCTTCTTTATTTTGTTCCATTTCCTTTTTTGTTTTGTTCAATAAAACATTTAACTTACATTGTTTAAAGTGCTTTTAATTCCCAGTCATGAAGCATTTTTTGTGTATGGTTTATTCCTCATTAATTGACACTTTTAAAGACTTGTGATCAGAATGCATTAAACGGTCTCAAGCAGTTACTCTGAATGTAATGGAAACATTGCATTTTGATCTGCATGTTTTGTAAACACAACTGACTGTCATATGAAATTGAAGTTCTTTACCTGAGAAAAGAAAATGTAAAAATGTTCCTTAAAATCATCATGTAAATTCCACTGTTGGGATTTAAAACTGAAATGTATTTTAAGAGATTTGCTCACTGTAACTGACAGTGTAGACGCTCCCTGCTGGCAGAACACACTCCTGCTGGCGGTCTATTTCTACCACTGGCTCGCTGCCTTCTCATACGGTGAGCCCATGTGTGTCAGTACGTGCTTGTGTCAGACTCGCATGGAAATGATATGCGTATGGAGTCATATTCAATAAATTAGAACACGTGTTTCAGTGAGGTTTCTTTGTCAGAGAACAAGAGTTCTGCCCTCTCATATATAATTAAAGCGTCAAATTAATTTTCTCAGGAAAATAAAAATAAAAAGTGTGTCTATATACATATCATAGGCACTTAATAATTAGTGTGGGCTTCTTCTGCAAAAAACTACTGCATCGAGGCAGCATGGCGAGGACTTCATCAGTCTGTGGCACTGTTAAAGTACTAAGGAAGTCCAGCCTTCAGCTTATCTGCATTATTTACTTAGCTTTCTCCAGATCGCTGGTGCATGCCCACTGTGAACAAGGAACCTGAGAGCAAAATAAGTACAGATAGAAAAACTAAAACAATGCAAATAAGTATACATAACAAAACAAAGCAATTTTCCAGTTACACAATTACACCAAAAAATATCCCAAGGGTCATGACAGCACATAATCAGTCAGATGCCATTATGTATATATCAACAGAAATGTGCAGTTACTTTTGTAGCAAAATGACATATGATACATATATTCTGTTCATGTATTTGTGTTCACAATAAACCCCTTATAGTCTTTCAATTTTGTTTCTCTGTCTCCACCCTATGGACATTTTGATGTATTACTTGTAAGACAAGTGTGACACACCATTTAAGTGGTTTCAATAACAAAGTTTTATTAACAATGTAAAATGACCTGTTACAGCTTTTATCACATTCTCCTTTTCCATTATACCTCAGTTAGTACAAGATCCTCCCTCATTTACTACCCCAAAACAGGTTCTCTATGCTAACCACCTCCAGCTTTGAAAATAATTAAGAGCCTTGCGTAAAGAGTATGTGTATGTACAAGTCTAACGTCTTTATAGATAGATATTGTGTGCAAAGAAGTTTTCCTTTGAATAATGTCTCATATATTCCATTTTGAAGCTGGATAGTTTAAGCTGAGTACAGGTTCTTGGTTTATGGAAGACTAAATTAAGTACAGTAAGAACAAAAACAGCAAGAAACAGAAAACAGAGACTGTAATACACAACAACTTTTCTGCACAAACCTGTCATCTAATATTTGACAAAGGCATCCCACCATCTCTGGGCGTTTGGCCTTTGATTCTTCAGATCGCTTTTAGTCATATCACATTATTTCTGACAACACAGACATTTAAATTCCCTTTTTTTGAAACATGAATCCTTACTTCACTCATTCGGGACTGTGATATTAATCAAACAATGACATTGTTTCATGTAAGCTCACATTCTTTTTTTNTTGCCTTCAGCAGGACCAAGCCTATCGTTTTCATAACAACAGAAACAGTTTATTTTTGGGGCTGGCACATAAACATATCAATTTCCATTTATTAACTAGATCAATATTGTGCTGTAAAACATTGGTGAATCTGCATGACTAATTTTAGAAAAATAGTACATAACCCTAACCTTTTTGTGTAGAAAATTAAAAAAAAACTACAATGTGTGCCCATTGCATTTGTTTTAATCTCTTTCCCTTATTTTTTCTCTCTTGCATTTGAAAACTCAAATTGTATATCTAAATTGTAAACAAAACTCTGTCAAAAGTGTACAGTCTATGAGATTTTGCAGCACATTTTTAACACCAAGCTTTACATTAATATGACATCCTAAAATTGAAAGTGTGAAAAATGGCTCCGAGAGTTACTTGTCAAAATGAGGAGCAGCCAAAATAAGTGCCAGGCAAGACAACCTCGCCTCTCCTGTAGCCTCACTAAAGAAAAATAAATAATATAAAAATCCATTTAGGTCTGAGTATTGCCAGCTAGTGTGTGATGAATATGCACAGTATGTCACCCTGACTGCACTAGCCAAATTTAGAGAGGGCTGAGGATAATACAGACAAATATGGCAAATATACCAAGCTGGATTAAAAAAAATAAAAAAAAATACCAGTGGTTGTCACATAATTAAGCATTTATCTTTTATCATTTATAATTTATAAATGTCAACAAGCTGGTTAAGCTGATAGAATGGGTCATCTTTTGTTGAGTTATGCAAAATACAGGCAGGTTTTTGTTTAGTTTAGTAATGCACATTTTTTTAACCACGAAAAGAAAAGCATCTCAGACCTCTGTTGCCCTCCAGTGTTTGTTAAACTAAATCGCAACTAATAATATTTATCAATACAGTATTTGCAAGTTATAGTTTCCTAAAAATATATAAATAAATAAAATGCCAAATTTAGTTTAAAATCACTACAACAAAAAAATCAGCAATATAACAATAAAACAATAACATACAAAACATTAACCTAACTTATAATAAAGATAAATGCTAACACATTAACATTCTTCAGCTTTCACTGGTTCAATTAGCAGCCAAGAGTCAAAACAATTATTTTAGAGCTTCCCGAAGTTAGAAAAAAAAATGTCTGGCTACAATTGTTGCCAGTGGGAGTGAATGGGTTAATGGTGTAATATGTCCCAAGCACCCAAAATTCTGAGTAATAGAGAAAAAAAAAATGAATTTCATGTGAATAACATCCTAGAAAACTATTATACTTTATAATTCAAAAACCTGTAGAGAACTGTAGCCCTAAAGTGGGAACAGACAAGAAGCTGATTTTCAGCTGTTATTCAGTTTAAGTGGTGCTCAGTTTGAAGAGTCAAAAACTCTTTTCAAAATTTAACCCCATCATCAAACACTGAGGGATGATTACCTATGGACTATTTGGATCTGCTAACAAATCTTTCTTTAGGCAGATATTTTGTTTTTCAAAGTCATTGTATGTGAAGGGGAAGGTTAAAATAAACACTGGTTTTCTAGAGACCCTGAAAGAACATAGAGGCCTTCATTTAAACAACTCCACATTTCCATAGTGAGATAATGTTACTGAGTAAACTCGGGATTTGGAAGGAATCTTTGCACAAGCTTTTTGGCTGGAGAAGCCACCAAACTTTTTTTTTTTTTTTCATCAAATCGAAAGAAGCACACACATTCTTCAGAAACAATCCTTCCCCCTGTCATCCACCCCCACATACTCTTCCTTATGAAATAAACTGAATTCCATGGGGCATCTTCCCAGCAGTGACACTCCCCTTAAATATACTTACACAGTGTGAAAGCCTGCACACGTCGCCTGTTTGCTCAGCTTCGAACACCATGAAGGCAAGTATAACTACAATTTTTAGTTCTTGATGGCAGTTCTTGATAAGCACAGATGTTTAGCATTTGAATGTGGTCTTAACAAGAATGTGCATTCTTTTCATTTTTGTTTTTTTATGATTCTCTTGTTAGAATATTGTGCAACTCTGTGCAACAGTTTCGCTGCTGTTCCTGACCCTGCACTTGGCCAGAGTGTAAGTTTATTCATTCTAATGTTTCGCTACAAATCCATGGTGATAAAAAACAAACAAACATGATGTGTTGCCGTTTTTATTTTTTTCACTTACCTTCAGTGTTCTGAGTTACTAGATTTTAATTATGTCTGTAAGGTTCTGTGTGCAGCGTGTTCACTGCCAGTGGGGGCCTTTTGGAAGCTGGTCAGCTTGTGATCCCTGCACCAAATTGCAGGTTTGGAGAAGTTTTAAATACTTTTGCTAATTTGGTTCCCCCATCTGCAAAGGGTTGTAACTCATAAAGCTGATTTTTGTCATTTCACGTCATAGACAAGAAGCCGAGCCATGGCTGTCTATGCTCAGTTTGATGGGAACCCCTGTGATGGGGGCCACACTGAGACCAGACCCTGTGAAACCACGCAAGCCTGTCCATTGGATGATGGATGCGGAGAAAGATTTCGTTGTCGATCAGGTTGCAAATAAACTTTACTTTAAACAAAATACAAAACAAAATACAGTACCCTCTAAATATCTGTTTTTTTTTTCTTTTATCTGCAGGGAAGTGCATTAGCAAGTCTTTGCTGTGTAACGGAGATCAGGACTGTGAAGAAGATGGACTAGATGAGCGGGACTGTCCGGTTCAAAAGTTCATCACGTGTGAACATACGGTTCCCCCTCCTCAAGTAGAGCTACTTGGGAATGGGTCAGTGAGAAACCTTTGCAGAGATACATTTGCATTTAACGATCTGAAAAAGCACAACATGCCTATGTATTCCCATGCTTTGTCTTTTTGGACATTTTGTCACTTTATAACCACAAACTTCGGGATTTTATGCGATAGACCAACACAGAGACCACTTTCAAAACCATTTACAAATTTAAAAAGTGTATCATGCATGTGCATTAAGTTGCATTTACACTAATATTCCTAAATAAAACCCATTTCCACTAATTGCCTTTGAACATCAGCATATATATGTATGTGTTTTTTTCCCCCTGTAGGTTCGATGTGGTATCTGGAAAGAGCAGAGGAAGTGTCATCAACACTAAGAGCTTTGGGGGCCAGTGTCGATCTGTCTTTAGTGATGTCCACAAAACCATTTATCGGCTTCCCCTCAGCGCTATTCAGTACAACTTCCTGGTTAGTAGAAGAATCAGGGCATTGGTTGGGACGATGGTGGCATTGGTGGTAGGAGTTTGTCCCGCGATTGGTGGGTTGCCGCTGGCTCAATTCCAACTTTGTCTGCCTCCTGTAGCTTGCCATATTCAGTGTGTGGATGAATGACTGAATGTAGTGTGAAGTGCTTGATAAACGCTGTACAAGTCCAAACCATTTACCTTTGAACTCTGTCTCTTTCAGTCGTGTATCACTCAATGAGTAAAGTCTGGCGTCATGTAAAAGATTCAGAGCAAAAAATGATTGATAATTGGGTTTCTGTCATTCTTTCACTTTATCACAGGTGGAACTTCATACCAACATGGTTCTTTTCTGGCATATATTTTGAACAGCTTTATTATCCTTTCTCCTGTTGTGTTGTACAACTATTCCCTTCAGTTTGCAGACCTCACTTCTATAAACAAAACACATAGATCCCTAAGTGGTTTGCACAAGTCTCTGGTTAGGATGAATATTTTATTTCTGCAAAAGGAGATTGGTCAAAAAGCTACCCACTTCTTTCATCTATCACTTGAAAGATTTAAACTATATGGAGAAAGTTTTTTTTTTTTTTTTCAAATATTTGTTTATCTTGATATTATTATTAATCCTGTTATTTTCTCAGGTTACAGTCCAAAAGGATTTCAGTGATGAGACGTTTACCAGCCAATGGCACTATGCAAAAGATATTGTCAACAGACAGACAGTAGCCGGGACAACAAGCGGACATCGTAATTATGACTTCCATGATAAACATGACACGTCTCAAGTACGTTGGACTCACATTTTTGCTTTTCAACAGGAAATATTGTTGAAAACTCTAAACTAAACCCATGATTAAAAATTATGTTCATTAAATGACATTTTTTCTTTCTCTATAGACTAGAAGGATTGTGGTGTTAAAGAATGAGATAGAGGTAGCTCAGTTCCAAAGCAACTCTCCCAAGTACCTTCCAATATCAGAGGAGTTTTGGAAGGCCCTGGCCAAGCTCCCCTCTGTTTACGACTACTCAGCCTACAGGAAGATTTTGGAGAGGTTTGGAACACACTACATATCTGAGGGAAGCATGGGGGGCTCCTTGAACTCCATCGTTTCAATCAATGAAGAAACTGAAAATCGCATCAGTAAGGATTTTCAAATTTCCAAAAACAGTTTAATGAACATTTATCATTTTTCTCTGAGACCGGTTAAAAGAAGGTTAACGGAAATTTTGCTTGATGGTAATTTTGCGGCAGGATTAAAACACTTGCAATTTGCTTAGGTGACTAAGTTGATTGATATTGACTTTTGGTCTGAAGTAATCACACTTTATCTGATCACTCATCACAGCAATCTGGAATCAAGCTAAGTTCGTTAAAAATATGAATATGATGTCCACTATGGATCTATAATAACTTCAATTCTTTTGGCATAATTTCCTTTTCAAGCCCTCTTTTAATTTTTACTTGCCATGTTCTTCTGAAGCAAATTAAGTTAAGTAGTCTGTCATGAACCTTTGCAGGAATTGGACTGAAGAAAATTGTAAATTAGTGCAAAAAGAAACTTTTTGGAAGAAATTAGAGGTAGTTTAAATGACTGCATTTCCCTCTCTTTTTGTCTGTTTTAAAGAGAGTGAGAGGTTCGACAATCACGAATGCGAAAGGAAAAAACGTTGGATTCTGTTCTTTCCTATCACAAGAGTGGTTTGCACAACATCTACAGGTTCAAGGACATGGCACAGTGGTAAGACTTTTGCTAATTTTTCCAGCTCATAAAGAAATCTAAATATGCTAGATATTGCCTTTTTCTTATCCATAAAGGTGTTTTGAAACAGATACCAGCACGTCTGACAATAATGCAAAAGTGGAGGTGCAGGGTGGAGGTCCATCACACATTGCAGCATTAGAGAAAATGCAGCTTGATGATGCAGACAAGAACTGGGAATTGTACTCAAATTGGGCTGACTCTATCACGTCATTACCTGTGGTCATAAAACAAAAGGTGAAGGAAACAATGTCCTACCTTATTTAAAGAAAGGACTCTTCTCTTTAGTTTGACGCTCTAACTCTTTTGTTTTGATAGCTTCGACCTCTGTCAGAGCTGGTTAAGGAAGTTCAGTGTTCTGGAGTTAAGAGACTCTTCCTGCGTAAAGCCATAGAACAATACCTGTATGAGAGCCATCCCTGCCACTGCCAGTCCTGCAGAAATAATGGCCTGGCTGTCATGGATGGAGACAAATGCAAATGCATCTGCAAAACTGGCACATCAGGGCTGGCTTGTGAGCAAGGAGTTGAGGCAGAGGGCCAACCAGGTGGCTGTTTGTTTTTCATACAATTTAATTTACTATTTTACAATTGCTTCTAAAATGAAATGCTATAAAGGCTTTTATTTTTCTCTTGCACCCGTTAAATGAAGGTGTGATCCATGGTAGTTGGTCCTGTTGGTCTGCCTGGTCTTTGTGTTCTGGGGGTCGAAGTTCGCGTAGTCGCTCTTGCTCTAACCCTTCCCCTCAGAACGGCGGCCATCACTGTATCGGAGAATCAACTGAGACCGCTGGCTGTGAAGAACAAGAGGACCTGGAGTACTTAAAGTCAGAGCAAACACTAGTTGCAATGTGCAATATGAATTCATGTATTTGTAGATGTTCATTAAATGATGGTAATAAGCTAACCTTTTAGGGAGACAGTGTTTTGTTGAATGCAGCTTTTTATTTTAACATTTCCACAGAACCATGGAGCCTCAGTGCTTTGATCAAACTCTCCCAGAACTTCAGAAGTGTGTGACTCCACCCAATCTGATCAACGGCTACATCCTGGTAAAGATGAAGCTATATTACTGTACAACGAGGAGCAAAGGAAAAGTGGAACTCGAACAAAACTCATAGTGCTGTCCACATCGAGCCTAACCCTTAATCTACTGAGTCCAAGTTGAATGTGTCATTGAACCAATGTCATGTGTAGGCTTGAAAACTATTGCATTACAGTTCAGAAAAATTCAATCTGTAATCCAACTCCCTTTACAGGTGCTGTCTCCCTTTTTACATTTTTTTTTTTATTGAAACAAATATTTTGGCCCAACTTGCGTCTTTGCAGGACAGCTTCTGTTAATTGCTCCAACATGGATTAACTAAGTAAGCTTATAACCAGAGTTCTCCAATCACATTGCACAGGATCCCAAGGACAACTACTATGTGGGTAACAGAGTGGAATATAGCTGCACCGCCGGATTTTATCTTGTTGGTATCAGCATCCTCCAATGCAATGCTGATCAAACCTGGTCTGCAAACCCTGGGCTCTGTGCAGGTAGCTATATTTGTAATAAATGTGAAGTGCAGTATCATAGTTAACTAACTGTTGTATTATCGCCGTGTTTGTTTTTCCCTTCCTAGTTTCAGTGTGTAAGCTTCCTCCACTTGCAGAGGATGTCGTAGCATCTCCTTCACAGGAGGCTTATCATCTGGGAGACTCTGTTAGCTTGTCCTGTCCACATGGTCGTTCATTAGATGGTGAAGCTACGGCTATTTGTGATTCCAGTTTGAATTTTTCTCCAGACCCAGCTCAAACCAGGTGCATCCAAGGTATTGTTGTCCCCCTATTTTATCTTATCTGTGCATGCAACTGTTCTCCAGGTTCTTCACCACTCAAAGCTTTATGGGCTTTATGTGATGAAAAAGCCACCATTAAAAAAAACAAAAAAAGACTCATATCAAGAGAGCCAAAACAGTCAATAGGGTGAATACCTATTATTGGCACTGTATTCAAAATGATGGTAGATTGCTGAGACATGACACTTTTCTACAGTTTAGAGTACAGAAGTGCTTTTTACTTATTTTTGTTCTTTACTGTCAATGGGGGAAAAAAAAAAATCCCACAGCTGAAAGAAGCCAGAAGCCCACTGCTTCCCCAGCACAATGCAAACAATGGCAGAAGTCATTTAGAGGAAAATGTGTCTGCAGAATGCCTCCTGAGTGCAGGTATATTTGCTGATCTAACCACCACTGTGATTATCTAGCATTTTGCTTGCAAGCTGGCTATTATTTTTCTTCATTTTTTTTTAATTATCAGTTCTTCGCTGGAGTTGTGTGCCATAAGTCCATTGGATGGACAGTTTGTTCTCTTGACTGTGTGCAAGATTCAGGCAATCAAATGTATTGGGAAAAACCTTGAGATAGCAGAGGACAGCAACTGCAAGTGGCCACAGCGCAGCAACACAGACTGCACCAGATGTCACATGTGGGAAAACTGTGACGGTGAGAACATAGAAGCTCACAAACAATTGAAAATCATCCCTGGTATTTTTAGGTTTTCATCAATCATCCCTTTCTATTCTCACACTATTTTGTCAGCCCAAACCAATCAGTGTCGCTGTAAAGACTCAGCAGACTGCTTGATTCCAGGAGAAAGCGTGTGCATCCGTGTTGGTGAGGACGCAACGGTTGCACCACAAACCATGAGCGAGTGTGAAGCAGGACTTCGACGATGCAAAGGGGAGAAGGTGACGGTTGTCAGTATCCAGCCATGTGCTTCCTAATACCTCCCACTCATGCTATTGTTTATCTGCCTTGTGCTTCAGCGGCATTTGACCAGTTGCATACTGTGTAAGGGTTGGCTTGGAAATAAAATGTATTAATTTCCAATCGTTTCAACAAGCCAAATGCATGAAATTGCTCCTGACCATCAATTCATGTGGGCAGCAGCCTAAGCAGAAGCCCAGATGTTTCTGTTTAATTATTACACATCAGTGGTTAAGTGACTGTTGCAACACATGCTTCTTTTCCTCATGTTTCAACACATAAATGCCTTATAGACATACCAAGATACTACATGTAGCATGTTTAAAAACATCGCAAAAGCTTAAAGGGTCAGAAGGAAAACTGACAACTGCGTCTTCTAATTTCTTCTTTATTTTGTTCCATTTCCTTTTTTGTTTTGTTCAATAAAACATTTAACTTACATTGTTTAAAGTGCTTTTAATTCCCAGTCATGAAGCATTTTTTGTGTATGGTTTATTCCTCATTAATTGACACTTTTAAAGACTTGTGATCAGAATGCATTAAACGGTCTCAAGCAGTTACTCTGAATGTAGTGGGAACATTGCATTTTGATCTGCATGTTTTGTAAACACAACTGACTGTCATATGAAATTGAAGTTCTTTACCTGAGAAAAGAAAATGTAAAAATGTTCCTTAAAATCATCATGTAAATTCCACTGTTGGGATTTAAAACTGAAATATATTTTAAGAGATTTGCTCACTGTAACTGACAGTGTAGACGCTCCCTGCTGGCAGAACACACTCCTGCTGGCGGTCTATTTCTACCACTGGCTCGCTGCCTTCTCATACGGTGAGCCCATGTGTGTCAGTACGTGCTTGTGTCAGACTCGCATGGAAATGATATGCGTATGGAGTCATATTCAATAAATTAGAACACGTGTTTCAGTGAGGTTTCTTTGTCAGAGAACAAGAGTTCTGCCCTCTCATATATAATTAAAGCGTCAAATTAATTTTCTCAGGAAAATAAAAATAAAAAGTGTGTCTATATACATATCATAGGCACTTAATAATTAGTGTGGGCTTCTTCTGCAAAAAACTACTGCATCGAGGCAGCATGGCGAGGACTTCATCAGTCTGTGGCACTGTTAAAGTACTAAGGAAGTCCAGCCTTCAGCTTATCTGCATTATTTACTTAGCTTTCTCCAGATCGCTGGTGCATGCCCACTGTGAACAAGGAACCTGAGAGCAAAATAAGTACAGATAGAAAAACTAAAACAATGCAAATAAGTATACATAACAAAACAAAGCAATTTTCCAGTTACACAATTACACCAAAAAATATCCCAAGGGTCATGACAGCACCTAATAGGTCAGATGCCATTATGTATATATCAACAGAAATGTGCAGTTACTTTTGTAGCAAAATGACATATGATACATATATTCTGTTCATGTATTTGTGTTCACAATAAACCCCTTATAGTCTTTCAATTTTGTTTCTCTGTCTCCACCCTATGGACATTTTGATGTATTACTTGTAAGACAAGTGTGACACACCATTTAAGTGGTTTCAATAACAAAGTTTTATTAACAATGTAAAATGACCTGTTACAGCTTTTATCACATTCTCCTTTTCCATTATATCTCAGTTAGTACAAGATCCTCCCTCATTTACTACCCCAAAACAGGTTCTCTATGCTAACCACCTCCAGCTTTGAAAATAATTAAGAGCCTTGCGTAAAGAGTATGTGTATGTACAAGTCTAACGTCTTTATAGATAGATATTGTGTGCAAAGAAGTTTTCCTTTGAATAATGTCTCATATATTCCATTTTGAAGCTGGATAGTTTAAGCTGAGTACAGGTTCTTGGTTTATGGAAGACTAAATTAAGTACAGTAAGAACAAAAACAGCAAGAAACAGAAAACAGAGACTGTAATACACAACAACTTTTCTGCACAAACCTGTCATCTAATATTTGACAAAGGCATCCCACCATCTCTGGGCGTTTGGCCTTTGATTCTTCAGATCGATTTTAGTCATATCACATTATTTCTGACAACACAGACATTTAAATTCCCTTTTTTTGAAACATAAATCCTTACTCCACTCATTCGGGACTGTGGTATTAATCAAACAATGACATTGTTTCATGTAAGCTCACATTCTTTTTTTATTTTTTTTTCAAATTAGACAAGCAGCTGATTTATTTACTAAAAAAAAAGAGAGAAAAAAAAAGCTTCTGCAAAATATCTTAAAATATATGATTATGGTGTTTTATTTTTATTACATTGCAGTTACAATTCTCCTTTGTATTACAAAATAAAATTATAAAATGGGCAGCCTTTAAAAAAAAGAGAATACATTTGAAAGTGGCAGTAGTAGATCGGTGGGAGACACGAGTGGTGACAGACAGTGGGTGATGGTGTCTTTGTTGTCGCCTCCTATGTTAGAAGGTGGGGACTTTAGCTGGTTACCAGACAACAGAGCCCAAAGAAACGCCTTTTCCTCTGTCGGACAAGAGGGTAGGGAGTCAGGTTCAGCAAGCTGCTGTCATCTGGAGAAAAGAACGCATAATTACTTTTTAACAAAGGCAAAATAAATGAACATAAACACATTTAATTGTTACCTAGACTAGTTTATGGATGATAGTCGAAGTGATCATAAATGTCTAGATAATATAACTTAAAAAAAAAAAAAACAACAGTTAAACATTTCATTACAGTTGCATAATCTTGAAGTGGGAATGTTATATTTTGTAGATTGTTATGAATCCTGAGTCATCTCTTATGCTTTATTTTCTGAAACTTACTGTGTAGGTTCACTACAGGCTTTATGTCTGGGAACTGAGATGACTGAGAGTTAAGGAAATTGATTTTGTGAGGCAGCCCACAGCATCATGGATATGCTCTGGTATATAGTCACACAAACTATAATGGCTGTATTTGGCATATTTTTGTATGCAATATATAAATATACAATGTATATTTACACACCATATATAAAGTTTTGAATATATCATACCATTTGTATACAGTGTAGGCAAGGAAATCCCATCGTTCTTTACCTATTAGGACTTCTCAAGATTATATGGATAGCATTTTTATTTTTATTTTCTACTGAATAAAACTTGGTGTCCATATGCCTTAAATGAGGCGTACTCTTTCCCTTACCTTGGTTCTTCAGTGGTAAAGGCATTGTCTCCCTGAGTTTACTTAGAAGGTTCTTCATATCTCTCATGTCCCTGTAAAAATACAAAAGTTTGAGTAACTGAAATGTGGAACTTAAAATTGAGCTTGAGCGCCGTTTGAATTTGAACGATTCTGGTTCCACTTATGATTCCGGTTCCAAACTATTCTCAATCCCGATTCTATTTAGAGACAGAGTAAAAGAAGTCAGGATGGTTCAAAGGAGCTACATATAACCATTTGTCTGGTTAAAATAGTCTCAACTTCTCCATTTTTACTTTTCATGAACTTCACTAGGAATTATTTCCTTGAACTACTTCCAACTCTATAAATATCACACATATGTACTTGAATATACAGTAAATGTTTTGAATTCTTTTCACAGGGGTGAACTTTTACACATATGTCTCTGATGCTGCAGGTTACTGAGTTCCTGCTGATTTTCTGGTGCAGAAAATCAAACAAACAAAAAAGAACAACTTAAAAATACAGAGTCCAAAACTGTGAATGGACTCAGCCAGTCCTGTGCTATAGGCTGGGTAGTCAAAGCTGGAGGAGGAAGCAGCAGCGAAGGAAGTTTGACGCAGTACCTCAAAGACAGACCACTCTATTATTCCAAACCATGTCTCCGTTATCACATTATGGTCGTTCTCTCTCCTTTGTACAACATATTTTGGCTGCAAATGCTGAATGGGCCAGACTGGACAGCTCTTTTATTAAAGTGAAGCCACACTCATGTTTTGTTCAATTCTCGAGAGCCAACCCAACTTAAAATAGCCTCCAGTTTTCTTCAGTTTCCTTCAATCACATCAAGTTGAAGTTTTGAACACCTACTCGAAAAATTTGTTGGCAGAAATTGCAATTTTAGTAAATTTTGCAGAACATTTTTAATAAAAGATTGTCCTCAGTTTTTATTGTGTATCTTCGGTTGTGGATTTGATTACATTGTTAAAATGAATATTCAACATCCATATTAAACCACCGGACATGCTGTGAAAACATCTGCTGATTCCTCTATGACTATAACTGGACAAAGATTTTAGTTTTGAAAAAAATCCAGTGAGCATGAATCACTTCTTTGCAGTATTATAAAGAATATCCTAAAGTCCTTTCGATGAGGCTTTTCATAGGGTAGACTTTATCAGCTTGCTCCTTGTGTAAAACAGGTCTCCCACTAAACAACTTTATATAACGTCTTTGAAAACCTTTTTCTCATTTACATTTAAATTAGTTAAGCATACAATAAATTAAAAAATCACAGGGCTGCTTTGTATATGTTTTCGAGTATTATTTCTTTACTTTGTGTCTAAATGTGAGGAGAGTTCTGAAGGCCTACGTAAAAAAAAAACATAAAAAGTTCAGGTTGTTCTCAGAAAACATTTTTCAACCTACTTTTCAATGTTTTCTATATCAGTGGCCACCAGCCAACAGAGCTGAGGACAATCAGTGGGTGAAGAAGAGGTGTCCTCCAGGATGGGGATGTCAGAGTCTTCAGTCTTACTGTCGATTCCAGGAGGACAACATGAATCTTTACCTAAAGCACAAAGACAATAAGTTTGATACGATTTATTTAATATCCAAAATGTAAAAAATCTGAAAATGAGAAAGCCGATGAAGAAAAGTTTGCAATATGATCCCTTATCATTTATCACCTTTAGCTTATATTAACTTCTAGCTAAGTTAAAGGTTAACTAACTAAACCTTCAGTTAAGTTAATGCAACATAAGCTAAAGGTGGTAATTGGTACAAACATAAATAAAACTACAAAATCCTCTGATCTGCATACAGCCATTCATTCTGAAATACTAAATAATATATTTGCTTCATACATTAACCAGCAAGGTTTATAGCTGGTTAATTATCTCAAGTTTTTTTTTTTTTACTTGATTTTATGTTACCCATTAACCACCATGCAGTCTATGTGCATTAACCTTTTCTATGGAGCTGCAGGGATCCCAGCAGGCAGACAGATTTCAGCATCTCTGTGATGTACATCTCCAGACAGCACTGCAGCTGGATGAAAAGCCGGCAGATCTCAGGGTGGATTTCCCCGTCCTCTGGCCTGAAATGGCAAATAGTGAAAGCAAAAAGAACATTATTGGCTACAGCCGACAGTTATGCCATTTTAAAGGTCTTGGAGCAATATGTTTATGGGCACTCTATGGTATTCTGTAACATAAAGAAGCAGCAGGGAAAGTCAAAAGCTACATATTGTCATATTTGGAGAGCTGAAAACAGAACATGAGAATATGAAGGTGTCATTGCAGAATGTGTAAAGGCTATGCTTAAAGAATTCACGTGTCCTATATCACTCTGGAATGTTAGAGTATTTATCCATCCATATGGATAGCATGTCTCTTATGCATCAAAAGTTAGACAAATTTTATTTTAGAGCAGTAGTTAATATATTTTAAAACCTAATAGTAGAGTCTTAATGAGTTCCCTGATGTTTATACTCATCAATAGATGTTTTTTTCTCCTTTATCAATTACTTTGTTTTTTTGTTTTGTTTTGTTTTTTGAAGAAAGACATTTTTGATGTTTTCCACACCATTTTGAACTCCAATCCATTGCTACTGACAATATGGCTGCCGCTTATTTTATGTCTATCCTGTGTGTAAATGACTGTATCATCAGCATACATTTGAACATCAACATCATTACCAAGCACAGATGAGAGGTTGTTATACAAACTAAATAACAGATGCCTCAAACGTCTCCTTTTGACACCTCAGTAGTGCATTGTCCCGTTAGTGATGCAGCATCATCTAGGAAGACACTGAGAACACCTATCATGGTAGGATTGTAGCAAGGCAGTGATAGCTGTGAACGGTTTGAACCAGGTCAACTTAAAATATTAACTCACAGTAATGTTGGCACACAAAAAGCTTACAGTAAGTTTTTTTGTCTTTGTTCAGGTCTTTGACATGGGTTTTTGTCAGGGTTTGACAATAGATCCAAGGATGTTTAAAAAAAAAAAAAAAGGTTAATGTTATCAGTAGTAAGTAGCCTCCAAAAAAATTGCAGTATCATCTCTTTTCAGAAGGTGAAACAGCAGGAAATAAAGGTTCTACTCATTTTCAATGTTTATAGCTGAAAAATATGCCGGAAAAAAAAAAAAGTTTTCTGCATTACTCAGCTAATTATTTAATTGTGGGCTTTGAGAAAATGATTATAAAAGTTTGTCGATGTATTTTCTGTCTAGGAGTAACATCTTTATTCAACCATTTCCCATACCTGCTATCTCCTGTGGTCAATGGACAAGAGGTGGAGAAGAAACTGGACAGGATGGTAAGTCTATCACGGGGCAACCAAATATGCATCCTCACTCACTCTTGAGGGCAAGTGAGAGGTGCCAATAATTTTAACATGCACGTTTTCTTCCTATTTGAAGCAACTGGACTATCTTGAGAATATTCATGTTTGCATGGACAAATGTCTCATAGAAAGATGTTTTCACCTTCCTGCAACAAATCAGCTCCACTGGCCAGTCCTGATTTAAAGTATCCAGTTGATATTAAACCAAGATTAGTGATAATCAATGGCTAAATATGTGAGCATTTGTAAAGCTAAAGCACCAAACTGTTAATGAAAGGTTTTATAAATGTTGAAAGATGAGAAATGTAATGATCTAAGAATCAAACAAGCTAAATTTATATTTCTCTAGTAAAATGCTAATTATAGTGCAAGCTCATTAAGGGATTTTACAGACCTAATAATCTGCCAATCACAGGCAGGCAAGGATATGGGGTGTATTAGAACAATAAACTTAATACTGGGGCCTTTCCAACATTCATTGGACATTGGCAATGACATTGAACTTCAGACATCCTCTCCTCTCACCCACCACTGGCTGCAATCTTTCCAATTGTTGTTTAAGTAAGTTTGATGGTGCCAAGGCAGCTGGCATCTTACGCCTCAGAGGATCTTAAAATCCCCCTCATCCACTGGCACAAGTATTGAAGGGAACCTCTCATCAAACGAGGCATTTTCAGCTTTCTGTTACCACTATTTCTCCAGATTTGTTTTAAAGTGTACATTTATAATAAAAATGTACTCTGAGGCAACAAAGAGGAAACTAATTTAAACTGTAACCACTTAGCATTGATGTTTCCTATACTGCATCCATGATATTGTTAGAAAAAAAAAGATACCAAAGAATTGTATTATAATGACCACTTAGGAGCGAGGAAAATAAGCAGAGCTATTCCTTACAGAATCACAGAACAAAGAAACAGCCAATAAAATTAAGTCAGAACTAAGCATAAAATGTATTAAAAGCATGGGGTGGGGGGGGGAATCATTGGATTTACACCATTGATGATATCTTCTCAAATATTCATCCAGGGAAGCATCCCACTGCCACTCCACTTTGTGCATTAGCCACAGCTAAATGGAAGTGATCGGTTACAGCGTGCTGTGGTGATCGTTTCCTGGAAAAGCTCTTCCGCTTGCAAATTACAGATGATTTTTAAAAGCTGATCTCATGTTCTGTTTTTCCCTCAAACTCAGTGTGTTTAATGGAGTGGGCTAATGCTTGCATGTTTATAGAGCAGAGGCTGCTCAAGATTGTCCTGGGTCCTGGCCAGAATTTTAGTCAGGGCCTCGTTTCCACTAAAGCCCGTCATCCACCGGAGAACACAGGAGCAATACATTTTAGTTTTAGTTTTTACAAGCTTGATTATTTGTGTGTCAACACCCTTAAATTTTGTGGTTTAATATTAAGTCGGGAGGAAAATTAACTTTGCGATAGACTGGCGGCCTGTCCAGGGTGTACACCACCTCTCGCCTGGAACATTAGCTGGAGATAGGCACCAGCAACCCCTTCCGACCCCACTAAGGGACAAGGGTGTCAAGAAAATGGATGGATGGATGGATGGAAAATTAACTTTATAACAAAATGTTTTTGTTTGCCACTCATCTTTTAGCTAAGACGTCCTGACGCGTGTATATTATTACTATTTTTTATTCTTTACACGGGCGTCGTATTAGTTTTACAACCAATATTAAACTTAGATTTTTATTTTTTATTTTTTTTATCCATTAATGACCTCAGACCTTATTTAACTGGACTTTTAAGTGTTTGTTTGAGTGGCATATCCTTCAGGTCATTCAGACATCTTTTGTTGGATGTTCCAAGGACTGAGCTTACACTATGGGATGGTGGCACCCATGACCGGAAATTAACTTTCTTTTGATTTTTGTGCTACTGCTGAACCAGGGCTTTTCAAAAGCTAACTAAAGATGCATTCACTCAGATAAGCTATTAAGCACAAACCTTTTAAACATTTAGTTTTTTTGTGTTGCCTTTTTAAAGGTTATTAATTTATTGTTATGCTTAATTGGATGTTTGCAGCCCCCCATAAATCAATCAATGAAATAATTACAGTATATCTGTTTTTTTTTTAACTGCAAATATTTTTCATCTTACTGTTATTGTGGTCTAAAGTAGAAGTCCCAAACCCTGATACTCAGACTTGCATGTTTTTGATGTTTTTGTTGCTGCACACCTGGCTCACATGAATGGGTGATTAACAATTTGAGAAACACTTTTGCATGGAAAACAGAGACAGTCGTAGTGTGTAAAATAAAGAAGCTCCTTGTCTTATGTACATTAAGGTAGTGCAGTTTCCAAACTAAAAACAGCATTTCTCTTCAGCTGGCAACTACAGGCTCTACCTAAGTTTTAATAAGTCTTCTGAAATTTTTATCCTGAAATTTTTAAACTGCTTAATATGTGTGTTTAGTTTTTAGAAAACATGACAATAAATTTGATGTTTTCATTTGTAGTCAGTGTGAGATGTCTAGCACATCTACAGGCCAGAGGGACCAAAAGCAGCTGCTTAGTTCAGTTATGCCTTATCCTGTCTCTGTTACAGGAGCTGAGGTAAACGAAACAAGCCTGCCAACAATCTTGACGCTTATGCAAACAAGGGGTTTGCTTTGGAGAAAAAAAGTAAACCACTTTCCAAATTCCGACAGTGTGGCAAGTTTGATCGTTTTCAGCACCATGGACAGCAAACTCACCCTGAAATCAAGGAGAGACTCTGGTGTGCCGCCCTTGCCATTTCGCAGCCTTTGGTTCGGGTCTTCAGCATGTCGGCCCGCAAAGTAGGACAGTCAACAGTGATTTCACCGATGGAGATGACCAGCTCACGGTACAAAGCCACAAGTGTGTTGAATTCTTGGACGATCTGAGTTAAATTGAGACAAAAAGGATAATTAATCTGAGCTTCAAGTGATACATTAAACAGCAGCACATCAGAATGGTGACAAAAAATATGTCCTTGACTACAATCTCGTGTCCAGTGGTTATAACTAATGGGGAGACAGAGGGGACACTTCCTATACCACAAAACCCCTCCATACAGACAGGCAAACCGTCTGTATGGAGGGCAAAGGAAAGAGTGCATAGTTGTTTGCTAAGTTGATCTCTGCATTGTCCTTTTCATGATGTATGCCAGTGAACCTCAACCCTGGTCCTCAGAGCCCACTGCCCAATGTTTTAAATGCCTGTCCACTCCAGCACAGCTGACTCAAATTACCTTTTTTGTATGCCTGCAATTGTTACAGAAGCCTGTTAATCAACAATTCATTTAAGCTAGGTGTGCAGTAGCAGGGAAACACCTAAAACAGGATTGGGGACCTTTGCTGCATCCTCCCAATTACAGGCAGCCACCTCACATCTCCAACCCTAAAATGGATAGATGAGTATATGCAATGGATGGACGGTTATTTTATAAATTTCCAACAGAAGTTTTAAAAGGCAAGCTTAAGTTTGCATGATTTGCATTGGTGGATTTGTATTCCAATATGCCACAATTTGAAAAATATGACTTTGTGACCCCACATTTAGCCATCCGCTCCACCCCAAGCACAGATGTAAAACAACAGCAACTGTAAGCAAATGCTCTTCTGCTCCTTCTTTTTATAAACATCTATTTTCATGACCATGTTACAGCACTGCATTCAGGTCTGGCATAGTTACTACAAGATTTCGGTCCCTTTTTTTGTATATGGGTGCAGACATGCTAGGAAATTATATTGTGATTTAAAAGAAAAAACCTTTCAACAAGAGGTTATTTCAGAAAAAAACTCTGTTTTGTTTGGATAGTATAAACCTTGAAGGTAATGTGCTCATCACTATTAATCTGAAATCTGCATCAACACTATAAAATTGTGGGAGTGGGGCAGCAAAAGTGACTCATGGACCAGCACCTCCTTGAGAAAACTTGTGCTCCTGTCCTGTCACTGCAGCAGAAAAGTCTGAGATGTTAAACCCGAGTAGCGGTGGAAAACGAAAAGCAACTAAACCCAGCAAGGGGAGCTGCAGTATGCAAACGAAAAAAAAATGTGCAGACTTGTACATCTGCAGTTACAAAGTCAGGAAAACGTGACTGAAGATTTGTGAAGCATCGCCATTAGAACAGCCTATATAGACAAGAGTGAGTGCACCCATATATAATATATATCCTGGGGGGTGAACTCGTGTTTTATTTAATTTGGTTGCCTGAAGAAATAAGATTGGTGAGCGTATTGGGGCACAGGTATTTTTGCTCGTGTTGTACATCCTGCCTGAAAACGAGAAGACTGCATGACGATCGGCGATGTATGGCAAAGGCTTGATCATTTCTGTTAAAACACAAGGTAGATGTGCCATGATTATGAACATCTGCACATATGTTCATGTAATTCAATCAATTCTTTAAAATTCTCAGCAAATCAGCTCCAAATCATAAGCACCTATCTCTTTTCCACACTCTAAATGCAAATCACACAGTCCGTCTGCACGCCGAGGTGTTCTGTTTGGCTTAAGTGTAAATGCATACGGCTATTTTTAGGCAGACCTGGGTAAAGTCACTCATTTTTGCGTGCTAGATGCGCAGGATATTCAATTTTCAAACAGCAAAAGAAATCTTGGCACTCTTTTTTTTTTTTTTTTTAGCGGCTTGCAGACACTGACGTGCCGCAGACCTACCATTCTGCAGTCGGCCACGGCGCGCTGGGCTTTGCGGGTACTCTCGGTGCTCTCCCTCCGCTGCGGGTCTCGGTACGGAGGCTTGCCGATCTGGAAGATGTTCCCGGCGGATCTGGGGCGGTTTTTGCGCCCATTCGATGCAGAACTCATGCATACACATCCACGATTAAAACAGCCCCAAAACGGAACGATTCTGTCCGATTCCAGCCACAAATATTTCTAATGATTAAAAACTCCTCCACCGCTGTTCCCCTTCTACCTCACCACACTGCACCCTTTACCGTTCACCTTATTCTCTCCTTATAGACTCAGTTCACCTTCGACAACTGAAGCTCGATTTATTCTTATTGCTCTTTGTCGCTACCTTTATTTATTGTAGGAGAGGGAGGAGGGGAGGGAAATCCCAGACGAGCCTAAGGGCGCAGGAAAAGTAGAGGATGAGCGCCTGTGGCTCCTCTCCGCATTGCTTTGACTGCGTCGGGGCTCAAGTCACCTTCACTCCCGCGCCGCTATAAAGGTGTATAACGAGGACTCTTCACACCCGGCTAGGAGTCCAGTTTGCAGAAGCGTCCTTTCTGACGCACAGATGTCAGATCGCATTCACGGATGGTCTCCAAATGCAACCATTTTTTATGATTGCGCGTTTCCATCAAGCACCGGGCGATTAAAAATATTTTCTTCTGTTCTGTGCGGACCAAATAACGCCGTCTGCGTGCGCTGAGAATAAAGTCGCAGCCTACACTTTGAGCTTCTGTGTAGGAGAAAATATGAAACTGATCCCTGGCGTCGGAGTTCCAGTCCGGCTCCGAGTGTCTTTTTCTTCTTCTTCTTCTTCTCCTTCTTCTTCTTCTTCTTTGAGTGCTTCCTCCCAGTCGGGCGGGCCTATCTCTAACCTTGGAGAGGCAGAACGAAGATGAGCACTTGCTACAGGCCTGACGTGGCTCTGTGTTTGGCAACACTGCGCGCCCGTGGGACGGGAATACTAATAGGACCCGTTAACCAGACTCTAGCAAACCTTGAAAATGAAGATTATTGTCCAATCAAAAACGCTGCGAGCTCTGCGAGGACTGAACTTGATCACTATAAACTTTTAAACTGAGCCGAAATTTACTTTTTGTGCTGTGATCTACAGGTGCAACTCTGTAATTTGGAATATCATCAAATGTCACAGAGTTACGCCCTCCATGGGGAGGGCATTGAACAGATGCACATGGCTGCACAGACTGATTGCTCACAGGTTGCTTTATCCGGATACTTTAATGGAAGGTTGAGTGGAAGGAAAAAGGGAGATGAAGATGTGCAGAAGCAACAGGAATAATCAACAAATCTTCAAAAATATGGTGACATAAAACCCATTTAAGGGTAGGTGAGAGTTATTGTACACTATATTAACATTCAAAAGTTGAATTTCCCAAGTTCCAAATCAGAAAAGCAGTAAGAAGGTTCAGTAATGCTAAAATTCTGACTCAGAAAGTTGGAGCTCACCAAGCAACCTCAAGGCTGATTTTCAATTTTACTGCATAACCCCTAACCCCATCTATCTGAAATATAATGAGGGAGGCCAGTATAAAGAAATGATTAGCATTACATTTGTATCTCTTGTGATATTTTTTCCAGCTCCTAACTCCGATTCCCAAAACTCTAATATTGCTTCCCGTGGACTCTACTCAGTGACGCACAGGTTACCACACACATGCATACCCATAACACTGGGTAAGACTTCTTTGTTTTCCTCAAATCCCAAACCAGATGTTGGAATCATCTTAGGAAGAAAAGTGTCTGGCTCGTTTACTGTACAAGCATAATAACGGAAAACTGAATGGAGGGATTTTTGGTTGATTTTGGGGAGGTTCTAACTTTGAGTGTGGCATGTATGTGGCAGTGCCACATGCATGGAGAAGTACCATTCTGCAGCCTTGACTTCTCTCTCCAGGTGAATTTACAACAAATCACATCTCACAATTCACATGGTATCATCAGAAACCCTTTTGGATTATTAAGCTACATTGACCAAAATGTTGAGTTGAGCTAAGCTTACTCATATGTCCTAAACATCTTCAGGAAACAAGAGCAAACAGTCCAGTTGCCTTCTACTTACTGTAAGTACTGTAAAGATCACCATATCCTGGATGACAGAGAATCTTCTCCAGTCTGCTTGCGGTGAAGCCTAAACTTGTATCCCCAGGCAACTTACACACATGGTTAAGGTGAAAAAGAGTTATCTTTTTAGGAGGGTGTGACTATTGTTTAGGGAAAGTGTTGCTGTGATAATCTCACAGAATATTGTGAGTATTAATCCAGAGGTTCTGGTGTCTATCCAAGGGGGAGAAAGTTATGAAGAGAGAATTAATACAGCTGGATTGTACGTCAACAAAGTTTCTGCCCCAGAATAATAGATGTTTGTTTCAACCCCACGGCTAGGAGCTTTGCTTCTCTGTTAACACTCACACACAGCAGCAGAAGCATCAACCACACACACACACACACACGCACGCACGCACGCACGCACACACGCACACACACACACAGACACACGCAGACTATAGTGTTTTATCACTGTGGATTTCATAGAATGAAACTAACAAATCCTCATACGTCAGCAACTAGGTGACTAGGTGATGAACGATGAGAGACCTGTAGTTACCAAGCCCTGAGTCCTCATTAAATTCGCAATGGAGAGAAGTATTTTTCTGATCTCTTCTCACTTAAACGAACATGCTTTTTTTTATTTTTTATTTTAAGTTCAACACTATTCACACCTTAAAGTATGTGACCAAAACCATTCACACATTGGCAGCATTAGGTGACACATTTGGATCCTCTAGTGACAATGACCCAAAAATGTTATCGAATAGAGGGTATGGCACAGGGACTCTTTTGATCTTGATGCTCTCAAACAGTGAAACTGTTCTGACCATAAATTATGTGCCTGATAGTTCCAACCCATGTTTAGAACTGAATTATTTGTGTGAGAATTGTGATGTCTTCTAGAAACCAGAGAGGTCCCAGTTGCCTCCAGTTTAAGCATGTAAGATTTTCAAGACATGGATGAAAAGCTGAAGGAAAAGCTAAAGAACTAACTACTATTAGCTATTCAAGAAACTAAAATATTCTGGAATTGTTAGAATTGCAATTGTGAACTTTTACAAACAGCAGTAATCAATCACTAACTTTTGTATGGAAATGTCCTAATGTGGACTCTGAGATCAGTATTTGTAAGACATTTTTCCATTCTTCGGTGGAGTCTGGCGACGGCAGGCACTTAAACTCCATAATAAAAGTATGATTTTATCTTTTTTTTAATCTTTTTCTTTTTTTTTCTTTTTCCAAAATCTCTTTCTCTTTCTTACTGTTTATTTAATGTCACATACCGTTTTTATTTTGTTTCTTAATTATGTAAAGCACTTTGAAATGCCTTGCTTCTGAAATGTGCTATACAAATAAAATTTGATTGATTGATTGATTGATTCTTCAACATGGAAATGCTAATCTCTGAATAAAAACAGAGTAGACATTTGAAACATTCATTTAAAACAATCAGTGCTAAATAATAAACATGTGGGTGTTTTTTGTTGTTTCTTTGATGTTCAGGCTTGAAACAGCAAACTCTCTTAAAATAATATTATTTCACATATATTTTTATGATCAAAGTAGCCACACACTGAGCACTGCACCAAACATGGATAGTGGCTACATAGAAAATAAAACAATTATATAAGCTTTACATTAATGCATACATGTAAAAGTGATCAATATGGGTCAATTTCTTCTCTCACAGAAGGAAATTATCCTGTCAAACATTTGCTTCCTGTTAATGCATCTCAATTTATTGCAGGCTTTCAGTGGTTGTTTGGTCCTTCTTGGACAAACAACCAAACCGCAAAAAGAAGAACGTAAATGTACTGAATCAATTAGGAACTACTTTCAGTGTACACAGTAGTGGCTTTTCTGCAGACATGTTGCTATGTGGTTGTGAATTCAAAGGAAAGGCTTTCAAAAGAAAAATAGAAATGTTTTAGTCGTGACACCACATAAGTAAACAAACCACCTGCTTCGGATGTTATCATCCCATAGAATGGCGATTATCAGTGGTTATCAGATCTTACCCATTCTTTTGCTAAAGGGTATTATCTGTGCTACCATGTTGAAACTGTTGAAGTGCAAAAGTAATGAGTTCAGCTAACATGCTCACTGATGTGTTGGTTTCATACCCAAATGTTTCTCTTACTATTTAAAGCACTCACATTTGACAGAATATCTATACATACAAAAGCTTTTATTGATGCATTGTGCATTTATCAATTGTTTAAGACAAACTACAGGAAATGCTAACATTGACAGCTTTCTGATAAACAGATGTCACAAATACTGTGACCAAATTAGAAGTGTCTTTTTTGCAGTCCCAGTGATGCATAATACATTTTGAAAAAACATGTTTAATGACAGATAGCACAACACAAACACATCTCCAATAAAAGCTTCTTTTACATTTTAGCTGCAAACAGAAGTGAATGATTTCACAGACCTGAAGATGTTGCACAATGGAGATCCATGAACTCTAAAAAGCCAAAAACAACTTATATCATATGTAGGACAGTATCTTCGAACATACAGATTTGGACAGTGAGACACCTAATTGTGCGGCAAAGCTAATAATGTATGAGGACCGCACTGGGGTAACTCGGGGGATTTTCATACTGTCCGACGCGTGCTTCAAATAACTCCAGGCCGCTTCTTTGTTGATGCAATCATCTATTTATTCCACTTTGATTGTCTTACTTTACACTGACTGACCAGGACAAACCGTTCAGTACTACCAACAAATAACGGCATTAAACACGGTCAACAGAAATTATGACCACCCCGGCGCACCCGCTTCCTCAAACATAATAAGCCAGCACGCCAGTGTGGCTCCCATTCATACCTTCAGTGACAGCCANGACAGATAGCACAACACAAACACATCTCCAATAAAAGCTTCTTTTACATTTTAGCTGCAAACAGAAGTGAATGATTTCACAGACCTGAAGATGTTACACAATGGAGATCCTTGAACTCTAAAAAGCCAAAAACTACTTATATCATATGTAGGACAGTATCTTCGAACATACAGATTTGGACAGTGAGACACCCTCACATTATTCCAGCAAAGAACCAGGTAGTTGCAATAAGAACATTTTTTCAATGTTAAACATGTTAATGTTTCACCTTCACTCTGAAAGACATAACAAGGCTCAACTTCTGGGAGTCTGACAATGACGACACAAGTTTTTCTTGAAGCCACATGCCAGGTGTGACCACTGCTCACATGTGTTGCAACGTCGCCACTCACGCCACTTCTTCTTGGCATTTTTTTTCTCATCACTGAAAAGACAGTGGCAGATGTTGCAAACATTCGTAGTATCTAAATAAAGAAAAATAAGTCATTTATTGACAAATGTCGTTTAATCAACATAAAAGAAGCATAATGCATTAATTTATTTAAATGCATACTATCTGAAGTCGGTTCTCTTGACAGCACTTCCGTCAAACCCATAGGCTCTGTTATGCTCTGCTCATCTAAAGACTCTTCCAAGACCTGATCTTTTAGTGTATCCCATAGGCTCAGCTCCTTCCTTTTTGCCCTGGTATACGCGGTCCCTTCTTCCTTTGAGTTTTCAGTACAAATATCATCTGATGCGGGAAAAACAGTGTTGGTGTCAGATGAGCCTGCATGTGACGGAATATAGGAATATTTCTCCCGAGCACCGATGGTTTTCCGAGTTAGTTTTATTTTTTTGGTCCTACAACGGACACTGCTCTTATATTTAGGCATGGTTCTAAAGTGGGAGAGAACAGAAGGAAGACAGAGATACTGTAACACCGAGAAGCATAAAATAATAATAAAAAA
>NW_006799964.1:3697684-3719883 GCF_000485575.1 Poecilia formosa | reverse complement strand
ATACCAAGTGACCACAACATCAGGAAAATGAGAAACTGGAGAAATACCTGGCCCTCGGGGCAGTCTCCCCCAAACTGGAGCAGTGGCTCAAACAGATCCCAGGAACAACATCAGACATCTCAGTCCAGAAATGTGCAGTTCTAGGCACAGCCAAGATACTGCGCAGAACCCTCAAGCTCCCAGGCCTCTGGTAGAGGCCCTTAGCTCAGAGGATGAAAGAGACCACCCGCGGAGGGTGAGAAGGGAATTTTTTTTTTTTTTTTTATATATATATACATTTGCAATCATTATGTAATGATGTATCAGTTAGGCTGATTTTATCCTACCATGTTAAATATCCTTGTGCCTGTTGTTAATAAAAGCAGAAATTTATGACTTGCACGAGCGGAAGATAAAAACACGGCATGTATTGAGAGAACAGGTCTTGTAAAGATCAAATAAAATTAACCAAGTCTTATCACTGTTACATTTTGGCATTTATTTTGAGTGAATTATTGGAAAAAAATCCAAAGAAATAGAAGGCAGATTGAAAATATAGGTTTTAAAAAAAGCTAAAAAAAAAAGAAGAAAAAAAACTCCGGTTTTAGATTTTAATGAGTTATTTTTAAATACCAAATTAAAATCTTATGACCGATACGTTTGGCTTTTGTATTTTTAGTAAATTCTTAATATGCTGTCCAAATTAGCAGATAAATTGTAAATAAAGGTTTTTAAAAAAAGGTAAAAAGAAAAATTAAAAAAAAGCGACAAGCGGCTGTGATCACCGATATGAATGGTTGATAACAACCTACTGAGCCTGATAGCAGGCAGATCAGGGACCAACTGAGGCCATTCAATGGGGCTGATAACCACTGATAATCGCCATTCTATAGGATGATAACATCCGAAGCGGGTGAGCAAACACATCATATATTAGGCCAACGAGTACAATGCTTTCTCAAGTATGAGGCAACTGCAGTCATACAGATAAATGTATTTGCATTAGTAAAAATACACAAAGATGTCTGTCTGCGTACTCCAAAACAGCCTGACACCTTGCCATTTTAATATGATAAATTAAAAATATATATACATAATTTATTAATTGACTAATAGACATCTGCTCGTTTTAAATATTGCTCATACAGGCTACTACCTTTTAAGTGTTTTATTAAAAATGAGGACTCTGAAGAGCTTTTAACTCTAATGATGCATCATATAAAGTCTTTATGAAGCAACTTTACGTCATGGATCATAATTCCTTAATTCATTTAAATACTAAATAGATCTTCTTTAAATACAGTATGTTTTAATTTAAACTCGTTGAGAGTTCTGGTGTTACTGCAAAGATTACATGCATGAATTCATAGTCAAAACACAACCAGAAAGTTAAACCTCTAAGCAGTCAAGATTTCCAGTTTACATATCTAATTTTACATCCTAAAAGATACATTTGATGCAATTCTTCATTTATCAATAGCTCAAAAAAACCTTAACCCTACTCATGTGCATACCTGCTGTTAACGTATCATGCATCTATATCATGTTCAACTGGTTTCAGTGAGAGCTCAACACTGATAGAATAAATAAACAATACATTTTCCAAATGAAATACCAACTCGTTAGAATATATTTGTTGTATTTAAGTACAACCAGTTTACAACAGCACTTAGTCCTTACAACTGTTATTTTTGATGGTCTGGAACTAACAAAGGGAGGAATCTCTAACTATTGGTCTTCATGCAACCTCTGTAGATCATCCTAATACATCCTCTCTTTTGCTCTCAACTCTTCAGCTCAACCCACAGCTTTTCTAGAGCACGAGACTAGAATGTACATGAAGGAAGAGTGATTATACTTCAAGTGAAAAAGTTTGGTATTTACAAAAAAATATTTCATAAAACTATCCGAATAAAATAACCTATGAACAATATTCATTTTATTTTTATTTTAAAAGTCTTTGTATTTCAAGTAGTCTATAATCCCATGTCTTCTAACCCGCTTTCCAAAGCATTGGTTTTAGATGTCTTTCCATCTTTTTACACCTTTTCTCCTTTTTTAAAATCTTGGTTGTATCAAACCACAGCAAATTTGTATGAGATTTCCTGCTGCATTTAGCAAACTCAGCATGTTTATGTTAATGATGGTAGGACTTTTTTTCCCCAGACATCAGTCCCAACAACTGGTTGGCATGGTGAAACTGTCTTATGGTTGTTATTTGAAAGTTTATGACCCCAAGATCTTTGTTGCAGTTCTGCAGTGATAGGTTTTAATAATTTATTTTTTACTCCATTTGGATCCTGAATTATCGATTACTAATTAAATGTTTTAAGAACTCTTGATCGACTTGAAAAATAAAAGCATAATTTCTGTTTTCTATGAAACTGAAGGAGTGATAATACATAAGGCAACTCTGATTTAGTTAAAACAGCAATTTCTTAATGTACTGTATTTTTTCTTCACTGAATATATGTGTTCAGGTTAGATTTTTTCTTCATTTTGCACTGTGAAAATATGCTGCTACGTTAAAAGGTAAACATAAAAACGTCTTACACCAATTAATACGGACAGTGCTATATGTTATAGCACTTTCTCTCCTATCCCTCAGGCCTCCAAAATAAAAGAACAACAAAAAAAAAACTTTGGTAATTAACAAAAAAACTTTCCTTTATTAGGTTTTACATATGGACAAAATATTTATGTTGCATTTTTAAAGTATTTTCTAATTGAAATCAATGTTTAGTTTTGAACAACTACAACTACCAATTTGGTCTAAACAATAACTGAATCAGGTCAAAAATAAACACTGCAGCCTGAATGATTTATTAACTTTGCTTTGCTTCCCTGTGTGTGGGTCAGATGAAGTCAGAATACAAGACATTTACGTTCAAAATGTCTCATCTACACAATTTGCTCTTTTTAAGTTCTTATTTTTGCACCTACTTGAAGTTCAGTCATTGGCTTCTCGCTAAAATTGATTGCTCAGGTCTTCCTTCTTCCAAAATACATTTGATGCGTCTTTAAATAATAACTTTCTCCTCTTCAGTCTTCAGCGTGCTGCATTTCTGTGTCGTTCCGTCACAGTTGGCAAGATTGTCAAAAGGAAGGAAAGAATAAATAGCAAAGGAAGCAGAATATAAAAAATCCAATAACCCAGTTGACGGAGTAGATGTAGATTATGACCATGTCCATGTCGAAACGCCAGCCTCTAGAGTTATCCTCGAAGTCGATGGTGTCGAGTGGGAATCCTCCTCCATGGGGGAACTGGCGTCTCCCACTTGGGGTTGTCTGCCTTTGGAAACCTTGTTTATGAAACAAAATTCATGTAAGCTTATTGTAAAACACTAGCAACGTGATTTACATAACTGAATTTTGTATCCAGTAAAAATATACACCTACTTTAGTAAGTATTGTGTAATAATTTATGCCAGTTAAGTTTTCGACATTTGATCCATGTGTGAAAGTTGTTGGCATTTTCCAAATTATTAATAAAAGTTAGTTAAACAAATGAGAAAAAAAAAGCTTGCCTCGAAAGATGCGGAAGAGTTTCCTGCAGCTTGGGAGAGGCCACTTTGAGCAAGGTGCCCTCTGAAAGTTTTGCTTTCTGGAAAGGTATTCCTTGGGGAAGAATGTTTTTGCTGTTTGGTTCAGCTCTAAAAAAAAACAACAAAAAAAAACACACACGCACAATAATGATATAATAAGTGATCATCTTACAGACAGCTTCATTTCTTTGTAGTCTGATTTGTGTGCCATGTTGGAAAGAAACAGTTTTAGCCTCACTGGCCTCAGTGTGACCTTGACTTAAACAATCAACACAATCTCAAGTCCTTCTCATCTTATCATTTACAAGAGCTTTTGTTTCTGCAGTCCTAGCAGCCATCTTGTCCATGCCGCTCATACTTTATATCCAAAAGTAGGCCAGTCTGAATCATGAAGTTCATTACTTATTCATATTTTTGTCAGAGTCATATCATATAGGATGAAATCTTTATTTAGTTCACATGAAATTTCATCTACTTCATTGGTCGCCGAGCAGGATACACACAGTGCCTTGGAACAGTGTGTGTACCCCTAACCTTCACATAAATCACAGAAAATACATTGAAATCACAAATGCAAATTAATTTTATTGTGATATTATGTGATAGATCAGCACAAGATAGAGCATAGAGCAAATAAAATATAAAAATGAAGCATGCATATCTTTTCAAAGCCTTTTACCCTTATAACCGGAGTCGTTGTCATCAAGCTCTAACGTCCTGCAGGTTTTAGATTCATTCATTCTCCAACACAGCTGATTCAAATTATTGAATTACCTCTTTTTCAGCATGCCATTAAGTTTGGCAAAGGCCTGGCAACAAGCCATTCATTTGATTCAGGTGTGTTAGAGTGGGCTTGCATTTAATGACATTGAGGACTAGGGTTGGAGACATCAGTCTTATATCCTTAAACAAAATCAAATTACCCTCAGAAGTCACTTAATGAGTAAATAACCCATGAATTTCACTGTGCAGTGTCATGCAAAAGTATTGAATTGTCATTGTGTTTAAAGAACATAACCAATTGGTCAGGAATAAAGACCACTTATAAAGAAATCCTATTAGCTGATTTGTGAACTACCCATAAGTTCACAAATCATTGTGACTTGAATTGGAGAGATTCATAAAGAAAAATTGGCAAAAACTTCAGAGTGTATATTAGCAAAGATAGTGGGCATAAAGTCTTACTTTCCGGATTTTTATTTTCCAAAAAAAAAAATAAATAAATAAAAACAAATGAAAAAACAATGAACGTTTTTTTTTTTTTTATCATTTTCCTTTCACTTCACAATTATGTATTGTTCTGAGTTTGTCTATTAGACAAAATAATAAGTATGAATAGCATGAAATTAATGTGTATTAAAATATTACAGCATAGTACAAAAAAAACATCCTGATTCATCTGTTTTCACTCTATCACAGGGGTTATTTTCCTACCAAACAGGAACACCACTTCTTATATCTGGAGTGGATCAAATGAAAGTGTTTGGATTGTGTTTGATTTTGTCCTCTCGGCCTCTGTGACTCATCTGGCGTGAGCTGAACAAAAGGTCCACCCTGCTCCCTGCAGGACATGTGCAGCTGGGCCCCCCTGAACAATCAGCAGCTCAGAGAACTAATCTGTATAACTAACAGCAAACAAACCACTAAAAATTCAGTCACAACATATTTATTGCCGTATTTCGATCGCGTTACTTTTGATGCACAGGTAAATTAAATAATGCTTACAAATCTTATTGCTTTAAACATGGATGTTTTTTTACTACTGACTCACCCTTTTGGAAGAAGACATGAGTGATGATGGTTCTGCAGAGGGGGCAGGGGGTGTTGGTGGGGTTGTTCTTTGCAAGTGTCCTCAGACAGGGCTCGCAGAAGATGTGGTTGCATGGGTGACACATGTAAGGACTGAAGTACACATCCAAGCACACGGCACATATGAAACCTTCTTTGTCCCTCATGCTCAGAGTTTCTTCATCCTCAGTGCTGCTGCAGCTGCTGGTGGTAGTGGGGGTCTCTGTTGAACTCTGAAATAAAAGGAGACGGTAAAAAAAATATATGTTTCTTGATAATTAAGTCAGTATCCCATGATATGTACGCAAACATCTTTTTTATGTGTGAAAGCAAACTTGCTGCTATTGTGAATCTGTGTAAGTATTTCAGAATTGAGCATATAGTGCATATAGTTTTCACGTTGTGTCCTGCTTTTTATGCATGGAAATTAAATACCAATGTTAACAGAAAATATACATTTCTACAACATTTTATAATGAATTACTGCAGGTTTTTTTTTTTTTTTTTTTTGACTGAACTATTTTTGCCTCATATTTAAAGCAACATGGTCATGGCATACAGTAACCCAGACATTGATCCTTCAAGCATCTCTTTGAGATTCTTCTAATCTTCAGGTCCAGGCAAGGAATTTAGTTTTTTGAAAACCATTCAAAGTTTGAAATATTTCAACTTTGCCATATAGAGCAGTTTCTTACCACAAAATAAAAATACATTCTCTCTAATTATGACATACAGTGAGTTATTACTGTTGAAATCACTTCAAAGTTAGATTATTGTAATGATCTTTATTTTTGACATTCACTCTTAGTTGCATTGTCCAAGTTTTGCAGACACAGTTCTAACAGGAATGAGACAAAACCTTTTACTTCACAGCTTCGTCTGGTATAGAAAATTAATTCTGAAATTATTTTGTTTTCCGAACTTTGTCCCTTACTTGGAATCACTTGTAGTAAATATGTAACTCCAAACACACAAGACATTCCCTCTGCAAGACAATATTGCACCAGCTGGTGATAAATATTTCACCATATTTTGCAAACCGCTTGTGAAAGTCTTTCTCTCTTTATCACCCTTTTTGATGAGTGTTAATCTTCTTTGCCATATAATAATATGTGTGAGTAGACATGTGTTTAAGAGTTAGTTCAAGGAGCTGAACTATCTCTTTATCTGCATTTTATTACGTCTTATTGTAAAGTACGAACATTTGTGGGAGAGAATTATTTGATATAAATACTGGCTTTTATTTGAACTTGGTTTATAGAAAACAGAAAAAAAATGCTGGAATGATATCTAATTCCAGAATAAACCACACAATTTAAATTAATCAATCTGTAAATTTATCACTTATAGAATTCTTTGTAATAGTATTCAAACATCTTGAAAAGCAAGGGAAACTTCAGACTGGTCAGAAATAACGAAAGAGTTGCGAGGAGGAATCTGTTGTTGAAAGAAAGCCATGAAAAGTCCCATTATACATTGTGCCAATGACAATGACATTAAACTTAGAACCAGAGCTGCAGGGCGATGGTTAAAATAAAAGCATGTTAATGTGTTAGAATGGCCAAGTTAAATCACAGACAAATATACAATTGAGAATCTATGGCAGGACTTTGAAATGATGTTCACAGATGCTCCCCGTCCATTTTGAATGAGATTCATCTATTTTGCAAAGAGGAATAGTCACAACATTTCTATATCTAGATCTGCAAAGCTGATAGTGGCATAACCCATAATACTTGCAGCTGTAATTGCTGCAAGACTTTGTTACGGAATTAATTCACCTACAAGCTGAATATTTACAATATACAACTACATTGTGTTTAGTGTTTTAATAATAAAAAAATAAAAAAATTAAGGGACTGTAAGTGCAGGTTTGCATTAATATTTCTTGCATCATCTGTGTTTGTTCATGTGTCTTGCATCACACCAAATATTTTCCCCAGTCAAATTATTCAAACCTAAACTACTGAGTTGTCAGTTGTTCTGTCTTTGCCCTTGAGTCCACACTGAGTCTATCATTTCCAAATCCCAGCTATACCTCGTGTAAAGGGATTTACCTCGGCCTCCACCTCTTGCACAAAGATGTGTCAGTTGCAGACCCATGGGAGATGTGCCTTGAGCTTCAGTGTTAAGAAAGCCTAAGGGTGTTTCCACAGTAATTACTGCTTTCACACCCAGGGGGAGCTCCAGGGACTTCCTTGTAGCAGCATCTCTGCCTCTCAAGGTGTGTCATTAACACCGAGAGAGGAGAGGACGCTGAGCATACACAGCTCTTAAGTAATCACTGACACTGAGGTTCTTCCCTGGCAACACAGGATGTATGACACCGTAGCATTTTGTTGGCCACAGCTGGTTCATAATCAAATAAAACAGATATCTGATCACATTTATCTCAACTAATAAAACAAATTCATGAACAAATAAAACTTAGGAATCAGATCAAATTATTAATTAAGGGATATGATAGTGGTATGCTTCCTCTATAGCAAAACCCACAGTTCAGGTAGAAAAGGTAGAAAGACAAACTTCAATGTATTTTACTGGGATTTATGTGACACAATATAAAGTAGTGGACACTTGCAAGTATTTAGTATTTAGTCATGGCAGAATGTTTGAAATAAAACATTGCACTTCTTTTATCAGTAACTAAAGCCTAAAGTGGACTTTTTTGGGCAACAAACACTGCATGGGTCAGCTATGAAACGAAGAGTTTATGGAAAAGGCCATCATGACAACTTCACCACGTTTTTCACTGTAATACGTGGTGAAGGATGTGTCATGCTGTAGATCTGTCTCTTTTGCAAAGAACCTGAGCAGCCTCATGAAAGTTCATGGAATAATTCACAGGTTTTTCTAAATCAGGTCATTTTAATTACATATCTTTTCATTAAAAAAAAAAAACAAACAAAAAAAACGAAAAAGCTGCTTTCAAAACAATCTGATTTCCTAAACCTATATTCTATATAACACCTGTAGTGAGCTGCATGGATAAGAACAAAAGAGATGACTTGACAGTCTAGAAGAAGGATCAAAGATTCTTCTCTCTGATTGCTCCAACCTTGTGAAATGTTACAGGAAAAGCTGAAGTGTCAGTTAAAAAAAATGTGCTGGGAAATTAGTATTAAAAGGAAGGATCCCAATAAATGTGACTATGTTGATCTTTGTACAAAAAAAAAAAAAAAAACTTCTTACCCCAATAGATATACTCAAACTAAAGTATGTATTTTTTATATGTTATTCAGCCACTAATATACCAGATGAATCTCTTCTAAGTCTCTTGTTTTAAAATCATCCTCACCTGGGGTGCCACACCATCTGAAACAATATCATTATATGTGATCTATTAATTATGTGACTGGTATTGCAAGTTTCTCAACTCCACCAATCATGTTAGCCTTCACTGCAACAACAGTTAGAATAATTTTAGTCTGGCAGCGTGACTACAGATCAGCAGCAACCAATCAAAACTGAACCAGCTCTTTTGTCTGGCCAGGTTTGAAGGGCTCTCTGCCCGAGCCTCATCATGCAGCTAATTCAGACGTAACCCCACTTTAAACCACACAAACACAATGGCTATTGAAATGAGCTAGGTGCAGACAGAGCTGTCAAGTGTTGGGAGTCTGGCTGAATTGAACTTACACAGTCACACACACGGACACAGACAGTTTCATGTGAATCCCTAAATATAAACATTGTGGAAAGGAGAGAAGCACAGAAGTTAAAATTTCTACCTTGTGCTACAATGCCCACGCGGATGTTGCTTTGTTTTGGTCATAGGCTTTCATCCTGCTTGCACACACATTCAACTGGCTCTGTAGAGCAATCTGGAATGCCTTAATAAAGATTTCAGCATAATGTGTTAAAGTTTGCTTTGTCAATAATATGCAATTTAACAATTCCTCCAATTTTGAAGTCATAACATTGGCGACATTCCTATGTCCTCACTGGTCAGTGTGTCTGGCCCATGAAAACTGATGCAAACTTCTGTGTAACCTCCTATTTTCAGGTTGAACAAGTACTAAATTAATTATGTTGAGTGAATGTAACATCAAAGGGATAGCAGTAGAGAAGAAATTGATTTGAATTGAATAATAAAAAATGTAATTCATTTTTAGAGCATAAAAGGTATGAACTCACAGTGAGAACATTTAATATAAGCGGTATGATTGCTGTAACCACAGTGAGATTTACCTGTGTGCTCTCCGGCTGCTGACTTGGTCTCCATCTCTCCCTCCTCCTCTGCCTCCTTCTCAGACTTTCAATCCTGTTCTTCTCTCTTTTACTCATCCTCCTCTCTCCTGAAGGGATGCAAGATGGTGTCTCTGTGGAGTACATGGCTCGACCCGTCACTTCGATCACGCCACAGCCTTCTTCTTCAGTGGCGTCCTTGTTCTCATCTTCCTCTTCTTCATCCTCTGACTCTGAGATTTGCGTCTGAGTCGAATGGTATTGCGACGGTCGCCCTGTTCTCACTTCTGCCCAGAATGGATCTAAATCTCTGGATAAAGGGTCTTGTGATGGCGGATGAGCAAATCGACTTTGAACAGCAGGCTGCCCAGACTGAGATCTTAAATTGGTAGTTGTAGTTTGGGTGAAGCTGATAGCTTGCGATCTAGAACTTTTGTGTTGTCTTTCTGAATGATCTGATGGATCCCCAGCTTCAAAAATGGTTTTTAACTGCATTTCAGAGTTACTACTAGAAAAGCATTCAGAGGTTCCTCTCCTTGGTTCATCTTGGACTTGATCTGCACATGCTGTTTCCATCCTTCTAGACAGTTCTTGACCTCTGTCCTTACCTCTGAAGCATCTCTCCTCATCCCTTTCTTGGTTTCTGTCCCCTCTTCTTCCTTGTTTGTCTTCAGGACAGGTCTTTCTGCGTGCCTTTCTTCCGGACAGGGCAGGTTTTGCCAGATGCTGTCCAGCTTGATTTGCATCACTCAGCCAAGATGTCGTCGGCCTCATCCGTTGATTGTGACCCTCATTGCTGTCGTTTCCTTCACTCGGATCTTCACTCTCATTTCCTCTGTTTCTGCTAGTGCCACCAGTGACGGACACTCCCATGCGGGAGCTCATCGTGGACTTTAAAACCTGTCCGTATTCAGCAGATCACATTGGATGGAACTTCAACCAACTAAGCAGCTTTTACCCTCTCTCACACATCACTTACTCTTCCTACTGCTTCCCATTTCTTCTACACGTACTTTCAAGCATTTTATTTAAGAGAAACAGAGAGTGTTCCAGCTCGGGGCAGATGAGCGGTGCAGCTCTCTGGTCTGGGCTGTCCTACCCCACCGAGCCCCCTGGGGCATTCCACACTGTTGACAAAGACAAAGTCCTCATGCTGAGCCCCATTACAATAGTTGCTCTGTTCGCAGCCTCACTATAGTGCTGTTCAACCTATAGAAAACTCACCATTATGGACCAACAGGACTGACAAAAATGAGGTGAAAAAGCCAGAGGCATATTTTGTCTAATGGTAAATAGCACTGCATCAGCTTTTCACTCACTATTTGATAGTGACTTGCTAAAGTATTCACAACCATGGAATTTATTTATTTTATATTATATTATTTATTTCAAAGTAACATCATTATTATTAGTACAAGTATTATTATTGTATGTCATAGACCATCAAAAAGTAGCTCGTGATAGATGACTGGACGGAAAATCGGTTTTACAATTTTTACAAATAATCTCTTATGAGTGGCATGTATATGTATTCAGAACTTTGAATCAATTCTTTTCAAAACCAGCTTTAGTGACATTGTTTTTTGCATTGTAGTAGTTTGACTGTGACTGAGATATTGTAGCGCTGGAAAGAACTTTGAAACAAATCAATTCATTCTAGCTCTGGCTGTATTTTTAGAATATATGCCCTGCTTTATGGTGAACATCTCCCTCAGTATTAAGTATTCTGCATCTTTTTTCTCCATGGCTTGACTTCTTTTTACTTCCATCCAACCTTATTGTCGGAAAGCTTCTTCTTGCCATGATGCTGCCACCACTACATCCAAAAGGGATCATGTGTTCAGGCTGAAGTGTCAGTTTCCTAATTGGGACAATTCATCTTGACTTATTGTGCTACAAACAAATCCTATTTTAATTTCTCCAATATTATTTCCTTGACCCGTGAAATGCTCTTCATGATGTATTTCGCTCCTATTCCATGTTTCCGTTTTGTCCCACTTTACAGTTATTCACTACTTTGTGTTGATCTGTCACACACAATCTCGATAAAACACAGAAAAAATTTAAATGACTTTATCTTAATTTACATGAAGACATGGTTTAATTACTGGATACTGCAGGAACGTCTTATACAGACGGCAGAAACAAATCTAATGTTCTGTGGGTTTATTTTGGAAGTAAAAATCACTCTGAACATAAAATTCAGCTCGCAGAAACAGCAAAAACATTCCGACTAAATTAATAAATAAATAATAAAAAAAAAGAAGCAGCCTATCCTCTCCATCGAGAGCCCAACCATTCCCCCCAAAATGAAAATGTCCGAAGAACAGTCGGTGCAAGATAAAAAGTGAACAGCAGATGGCAGCATCGTTCCTGTCTGGCCTGTAGAAGGAGCTGTTCTTGGTCCTGAACTACAATTTCCACTGTCTGCGCACGTTGAATTTGCACTTCTTGTCCTTTGGAAGCATTTTGACAGAAAAAAAAAACACAAACAGAAACATCTGTTTCAGTTTAATTAAATAATAGATTATAGCAAAAATAAGATACTTCCGGATAAGGTTGATTGTAGTTCACAAGCAAGTGAGTTTTTAAGTGCTAGTTCTGTTAATAATAATAATAATAATAATAATAATAATAATAATAATAATAATAATAATAATAATAATAATAATAATAATAACGGTTAAAATAAAACCTAAGGAAACGACAGCGTGTCCTTCTCTTGTCAGTAGCGAAAAGTGAAGCATTTGGGAAGCGCAGCAGCAGAAAACTCCAGGGTGAACTCCTCCCGGTCTGACGTACGTAGAGCAGTTGGTATAAATGAATTCACGGACTCACCAAGCTCATTTTATTCGCAGCACCAGTGCACACCTGGCTGTTCACGCACATACACACACACACACACACGCACACCGACACACACACACACACACACACACACGGGCTGACCCCAACACACACAAACACATAAACACGCGCGCACGCATGCACACGCTCATGCATACCCACAAACACCGCGTCATGCGTCCTGAGAGCGACAGCAGGAACTCCGATGGACACCATAAAACACACGGCAGCAGCAGCTGCAGCAGTGTAAGCAGCTGACTGCCTTCTGTTTTTTGTTTTTTTTATTATTATTATTATTATTTTATTTTTTTTACGCTTACACATCGCCAGCTGCAGTAGAAAAGTTGCGCTCTGAGTTCGACGACATGGATTTTCTAACGAGCAGCAACGCCAGCAATGCCACCGGCGGTTACCCCGAAGGGATGGACGTGGTCGCCGACTGGATCGGGGGAAACAACGCCACGGAGTCTAGGCTTCAACCCGATCTGGTGCTTGCTTACCAGATAATCACCTCTCTGCTCCTGGGGGCCCTCATCCTCTGCTCCATATTTGGCAACGCGTGCGTTGTGGCAGCCATCGCCCTGGAGAGATCTCTCCAAAATGTGGCAAACTATCTGATTGGATCTTTGGCCGTTACAGACCTGATGGTGTCGGTGTTGGTTTTACCTATGGCAGCCCTCTACCAGGTTCTAAATAAGTGGACTTTGGGGCAGGAGATCTGTGACTTATTCATCTCCCTGGATGTGTTGTGCTGCACATCCTCCATTCTGCATCTGTGCGCAATCGCCTTGGACAGGTATTGGGCCATAACAGACCCCATTGATTATGTAAATAAACGAACACCAAAGCGAGCTGCGCTCCTGATTTCCGCAACTTGGCTGATCGGATTCTCCATATCCATCCCACCCATGTTAGGATGGAGGAGCGCCGAGGACAGGGCGAACCCAGACGCATGCATGATCAGCCAGGATCCAGGCTACACCATCTACTCCACCTTCGGGGCTTTTTACATCCCCCTCATCCTCATGCTAGTCTTGTACGGCAGAATATTCAGGGCCGCTCGGTTTCGGATTCGAAAAACGGTGAAGAAAACCGAGACGGCGAAAGTTTCGGACAAGTGTTTGGCCGTGTCTCCGGCAATCTTCCACAAGAAAAGCAATGGAGAGACGCGCGGAAAAGGCTGGAGGCGCTGCGACGAGTCCAAATCCAGTTCCCCGTGCGTAAACGGCGCTGTGAAGCACGGAGAGGAGGGCGAGTCGCTGGAGATTATAGAAGTCATCAGCAACTCCAAGACGCACCTGCCTCTGCCTAACACCCCTCAGTCCTCCTCTCATGGTTATGAGAACATGAACGAGAGGAACTCGGGAGCAAAGAGAAAGCTTGCGCTTTCCAGGGAACGCAAAACGGTGAAGACGCTGGGGATCATCATGGGAACATTCATTGTGTGCTGGCTGCCGTTTTTCATTGTGGCGCTAGTTCTGCCTTTCTGCGCGGAGAGCTGCTACATGCCCGACTGGCTGGGTGCCGTTATCAACTGGCTGGGCTACTCAAACTCCCTCCTTAACCCCATAATATACGCCTATTTTAACAAAGACTTTCAAAGTGCATTCAAGAAGATCATAAAGTGCAAATTCCACAGACCATGAGCGCAAAAATGTGATTTTTCTTCTATAAAATTAGGTGCAGAAGCAAGAGAAATGTTAACAAACTGTGCAGAGCAGAAAAAAAAGATAATAAAAGAAAAAAACTCACAGACTTTTTATTCAGGGACAGAATGTTTAAGGAGGATTGTGTATTTAAAAAAAGCAGACAACAAGGCTGAGACCTACCTTTTCAATGTACAAGCATATTTCTTCAGTGTTGTAGCTATGTAGCCCCCCACATGCGACGACAACCATTGTTGTATTGTCAAGCAGAACATGTCTTGTGCTGATTCAATGCATTTGATCATGAGGCACAAGGGGCTTCCATCTTCACGCAACAAGCTTTGTAGCACTGAAACAAATAAAAGCAATTAGTTTGTCATTAAGAACTCCTGAGTCCATTTTATGTCCAGTGGCGCCGCAAGGGGGATGAAGAAACCTCTACAATTTTGTTTCTACACCAAACAATCACATATGGTGAATATTATTTACGATAGTGAGTTTAAAATGGAAGTGAATGGTGCTTCAACTATTTTTTTTTTTTTTACATTTTCTTATTTTTAAGTTATTCTTCTTTCTTTCTTTCTTTCTTTCTTTCTTTCTTTCTTTCTTTCTTTCTTTCTTTCTTTCTTTCTTTTATTTTTTATTTTTTTATTTATTTATTTTTTGCAAAGATTGACACATTTAAACAAACCCTATCCCAAAACTCACAAAGTTCAGTTTTGGTTTGCAATTTTGGATGAGCCATCAACATCAGATTATCAGAGGTCATCATGTGGTCACCCCTTTCAAAACCTTCTGGAAGCCTGCCCTTGGTTATGTTCAGGAATATATCACCACCATATTTGTAAAGGACATGTAAGAAATTCAGAGTTAATTAGATTCCAATATGGGCTGAAAAACCAGTCAGTGAGAAAGAAGACATTACCTCAGGTGCAACACAAAATCCAAGGTTTTAATTTGCGAAAGACCTTAATTTCTGGAGACATGTCCTATGATCTGATGAAACTAAAATTGATTTGACTTTTGGCATACTTGAAGTAAACCTGGGGAAATGTGCAACCCTGAGAATACCGTACTAACTTTAAAGTGCTGGGATGGCATCTTCATGTTGGGGTGTATCGCTCCAGAAATATTAAAGTAAGATCTTGAAACATCCGCCATAAAGTTAGAACTTCTGCATTCAAAATGAATGATCCTAAATATGTTAGTCACTAATTCCAGGTACAAAATGGCTGAAGGAAAACAAAGTCTGTGCTTTTGAGTGTAGAGGCAAATAGATCAAACCTGAAGACTGCCTGGGAGGGACATAGCTCTGGCCAGTAAGAACGGATAATAAATACCAAGGAAACATTATGTAAATTTCTGACTTCAAAGAAAGTTTTAAAAATTCTAGCATTTAGCAGCTGAAAATAACTTTAAGTATCCTAACTTACCTATAGCTGGGCAACTCTAGTCTGACTTAATAACAGAATAGAATAGAATAGAATAGAATAGAATAGAATAGAATAGAATAGAATAGAATAGAATAGACTTTATTGTTCCCCAAGGTGAAATTGCTTATTTGTTAAAAGCTACTCCATCTTAGGTGATAAATTCAAAGTTTGTAAAATATATACACCTAAGAGTGAATAATAAAAAGTGAATGGTTCAAAATGACTAGATATAAAAAAAATGAATAAATAAATAAAGAACAAGCAATCACATCTAGTATGTTAATCAAGTTGAGATACAGTTGTCTTCATTCAGTGTATGTGCATTTGTTTGGCTTAAAATTGCATGTTTCAAATCTTTGCATTCTTACCTTCAAGATTCTCTAAAATTTACCAAGAAAGAATTTAGAGAAAGAAAAAATCTTAAGGTGTTACACATAGGCAACTCTTTCAAGTCATCTATGTGCTTACAGTTAAACCTTTTTTTAAGATTTTACAGGAAAGTCTGAAAAACCTGGAAACATTACACCATACAATGCAAAACATAACAGACATTTCCACTGTATCTCCTATCATGCATTACATAAACCCTATACACAAATCCACTTACACAAGATGAAAGGATAAGGGACTGTCACAGGAAAAACAAGTGTTCAGGAAGAAATCCCAGTGAGTCATGCATGTTGCAAAAGATGGGTGGCACCTGTTGTTGTGGCAACACATCAAGATGATGCTTGTAGTGAATCTGTTGGAGTGGAATGATGGACAGACTGCAGATAGAGGACAGATAGGAATGCAACAAACAAGACATGAAGTTAAGGTGCTGACAGGACTACTTATTAGAAACTTATGTGAGTCTTATTGATAAATTCATACGTTTCCACGTAGAGCAGGTGTGACTCATTCTAAACCAAATAATAGCAAACTTGAAACCTTTATTTTCAATTTCACTTAATTGAGGATGCAATTTTTAGATGATTTATTCAGAACACACACAACCGAATTGAGGTTGAAAGTAATTAATGTCACCAAATAAACCTACAGGTTTTGATTATTCTTTGAATATCCATAGTGCATGAAAAAAATATGTTACTTGTACATCAATGAATGATTCTGTGCTCATTGTGTTTTCATATTTAATGATTTATTATCACACACATCAACAAGTAGGAGAAATGTATTCTAAACCTGCTTTTCAGATCAACAAACACTTCAAAACTAACTAAATAAATGAAGAAATGGTGGTTTTGACTATTCAAATTAGTTACAGCAAAAATTAGTTAAAAGTTAAAAAACAAATCTCATAAATGCATCAAGTAATCTTAAGAATTGACACTAAGATTAATCAACAGTACAGCTAATCCTAAGAGAGAAGAGATTTAATTAAGGATTAAGTTTATTATTAATCACGCTAAAATCTACTCATGCCCAACTCATCTATTTCTTATTTAGTTATGGTAAAGAAATGGAAACAAACATTCCACACCAATCTGATCTTCTTGGTCAGTTTGTTCCTGGCCTGCTTATTCTAGGTCCATTCCCCACTGCTGTAAGCCACTTTCTTTGTGCAACACAGCTTCCTTAGATGTGTTTATGTCACGTCTAAAGAAGCTATGTTGCACAAGCTTACTTGTGCAACACACCATCTAAGGAAGGTGTGTTGCACAAGCTTCTTTGTGCAACACATTTAAGGTAGTTCATTGCTGTTAAATGTGTAAAAAGTCTTGGTCTGCACATGCGTGTCTTCTCAAAAACCGATGATGTCACAGTTTCAGCATGTTCACTTAATTCTGCTGCTGAAGCGTCAAAACTGCTCCAGTCTACGCAGACTTGTAACATCTGCTTTGACTGTTCAGTTCACTTTCTAACAGCCCCAACCAGAGGCTTAGACATTTTTTTCATTTATTGCTTTAGGTTGAAATAAGATAAAACAGTTAGTGATCAGAAAGTCCCGAAGCAGACGTTGTGACAGCACAATATGTATCTCTTTAAGCTGCACAACAGTGGTGCAGTGTGTGTTTATCCCTTGTGTAACACACAATATATTGTATACATTTTGGAAGCTCATTGAAAAGGTTTGTCATGTTAAAATACTCAAGGATAAAAAATGAGAAAGGCTGGGTGCTTTTCTTCCACGTCTGTTCTCAGCTAAGCAAGCTGGCTTTCTGCATCTGATGGTGGGATATAAACACATGCCACATTAAACAAGGACAACTTCCTCAGTGAATAAAAGGTCAGGGTGTGCAAAAAAACTTACTCTAGGCAAGGGCTACACATCTTTTGTAAGAGGTTCACGAAAGCTTCGTGCAACAATCCACTTCAAAAAGATTGAAGCCCAGCATCTATACTGCATAGTCCAGTATGTGCTTTCCAAACTAATTTTCCAATAAAACAGAGGAATGGAAGATGGAAGACAGAAGATGTTTTTAGAAATAAAAAGTAGCACTTTGATGATTTTGTTACCCGAACAACAGACATTAGGGAGGTTGGAATGAGGGGAGGGATGGGTTGAGTTGGGGTTGCAGAAACCTCAAAAGGGCTCTTGCCTATTTCCCTCACCTCCATCATTGCAAATAGCAGTGGCACAACAAAGACCTCAGTAGAGTTGAGGTCAGTGAAAAATGAAGAAGAAAATGCCAAGAGAGGATCATCTAGTGCTTAGGAGTTCCTCTTTAGCGAAAGCGACCAGAGAATGGTAGAATACATATCACAATAAACATAAAAACATACAATGTTCAAGAGAGCAAAGGACACAGACTGACATCCACAGATCCATCTTTGATAGTTTGATGAGCAGACATTGGTGCCATGTATTGGATAAAACAGGGCTGTGTCATGTCCTGGTTGGACTCATTGGGTCTCTGGTTGCTTCTTGCATGAACAACTTTAATTTTGCTTTCTTCTCTTTTAACTTTAACCTCCCTTCTTGCATTAAACAAAAGGCATAAACCTTATGTAAGGCCCTTAAAGATGATCACAAATAATAACAAACTGGCTCTTTGAACACATGTTTGACGTTTTACCTCTAAAGGAAAAAACTTTCGCTCTATTACAGGCCTCAGTCAAATATTATATAGTTTACAGTTATTTATTGTGGTGTTAGTTTCTTCTTGTTTGTTGGATTGTTAGGCCAGTTTTTTTTTCTATTTAGTTTATCTATTGATTCAAGGTAGACATTGATGCATTAATAAGTACATGTGATCCTTCCCTACAAGCTTTAGTAAACTGTTAGATTTTCAGTGTTTATTCTTTCAATAAATATACAGAAATAAGAATGATTACTTCTTTTCAAATGTATTTTTTAATTCAGTGGAAAGGGTAAATAATTTTTTTTAAAGTCATAACATTTTATTTTTATAACCACATAGATTAATTAAGCTATGACCGTTAAGTTTTAAAGTGACTTTCTCTTCCTATATTCTTCCTGTTTCTTTGAATGTATCATTGTTGTTGTTTTTTTTCTTTCTGCTGCTTTTGTACAACATAAATAGAATCAAATGGATTTGGAGAAAAATAATCACATAAGTGCAGCCTTTGGGGTCAGGTTCTGGGCTTATGACAGGCTCAGAGAAACCAATACGGTAGAGAATGAACTATAAAGCAAAGAAAGGTATTGCTCTCAAATGTGATTCACATTGAGTGTGTGAAACCATTAATATCATTACATGTCGGTCCTGATATGTGGGATTACAAGGCAGCTGAGCTGCGTCGAACTGTGCTGCTCTATCAAAGGTTTGGAATTTGGGACTGCATTAATCCCACTCATTGTGGGATTCTTCAGTGAAATAGCTAGATGGGTGCAGGGTGAGGACAGAAAGGCTGAATTGCATTCAGTGCAGGAATTGAGAGAAAAAAGAGAGAGAAAAAATTTAATAAAATAGGGGCCAATTAGATGCTGGCTTACTTTTGTTGCTCTTATTAAACGAACATCTGACATTTGTTTGTTTGCATTAAGATCTTGTCATTGGTATTTAAGTTTAAAAGTTGCTCCTTCAAATGCGGCAACAACCTTATCACAACCTTATCACTTCACATGCGCATGCTTGTGAAAACTGTTACAAATAAGAAACTTAAAAGTGTGGTGTACAACTGAATTCATGTCCAAATCCAAAAACTGCTTTTCAGAATTTAGTTTGAAAAAAATAAAATAAAATGCACATATCATTTTTCTACCACTTCACAAATTTGTAAAGCTTTTTGTTGGCCTATCAAATAAAAATATTAATGAAATATACTGATGTTTGATTAATTTGTAAGGAACTATAAAAACTCCAATGTTTTAAAATATTAAGTTTTTCTAACTGTTAATAATCTGCTTTTTTATTTAGCAAAATGTCACAGAAAAAAGTAAGTCATTCGAAAACGTCTACACTCTTCATCACTGGCATCAGCACAAAAAAAAACAAAAAAAAACTGGAGTCTGTTATCAATAAGCTTTTTAAGTGTCATTTTAAATCTGTCAGATTGTCAAGTTGAATGTTTGTTCCTATGAAGATCCTAAATATAAACTGAAAAATGTAGGTTGCATTCAAAGGCATCAAGGAGCACTTTGTTAATATCCTAATTCCCCCATGATAGTCTAAAAATATATTTCCTCAGCATATTGTTTGCTGACAGTGGTGTTAAAATGTTAAAAGCACTGTGATGTATTTTAGTAACAACTCAAGACCTGACGAGTTGACAACAAAGCCTTTGGTCTATTTAGGAGACAATTTTGATGTTTTTTTTTTTTTTTTCCCTCTCAGTCCAGCTGAGTATTTGAGAAAATTTCAGTTCTATTAAAAACACTAATCAGGATATGGGTGTGATGTGATGATGGCCTATGCCAACCAGACAAGTGTACTGGCAGAGTCATTTAAATATATTATCCAACCAGTTTTCCTTGTCTCATTATTATCCATTAAGCACTATGATTACATTTTATGTGTGGGACATGTGTGTATTTGACAGTGCATGTACTAAACTACTGTAGATGTATACAAAACACAATTATAAACCATAATGTGATATGATGGCAATGATTGCTGGAAGAGCTACGCATAAGAAACTAAAGCACATTTTTCTGAGTGGTCAGAAATGGAAAAGATAAATATAGTGCAATGAAAGAAAGATTCATTGCACCATGTGAATGGTGCATATGGTGCAATGGGAAATTGGAGGGGAAAAACATTGAATTTTGAAAATTAAAAGTTTTTAAAAAATGACTCAAAATGGACATCAAGAAAAAAAAACAACCTAGGATAAATAAAAGTAGGAAAACACATACAACCACATTTCTGGCGTAGAATAAACTTCAGGGTTGTTGTGATCTGTCTGAGCTTTTTAAAGTGATCTCGCAACCCATGACACCCCGGAGACGCTTCCTCTCTTTACCCAAGCTTGTGATAGAACACCACAAAACTCTTTCTGACACAGAGAAATGAGCATTTGGCTGTTTTTAGATGAGGTTATTTTTTACAAGGCAGGTTTGCTGGAAGTAAATTTGTCATTTCTGTTTCGCGAAATGATCCAAATTCTGATGGACAAGACAGCCTCTTGTGGGCAGACAATCAGACACCCGCTTGTACGCAGACTCATCACTGAGATTGACGACATGGGCTCAAGGCCAACGGCAAGCACAAAAATGGGTAAACAATGTCTAATCCATTGCGCTACTTGCTGCTTTCACAGACAATTCAAAGGCATAAAGGAGATGAAGAGTCTCAACCTCGGCAACAGTTCACATTTCAGCTTTTAAAACTTTAAAGAACTTGTCTGCCTGCGCTTTAAAAAAAAGAAAAACATGCTGCCACTTCTTAAAGTTTCCTTTCCCAGAGGACTGCTTAGTCTTGTTTTATGAGAGTTCTGCAGCTTCTAAACTTTGACGGTGTTAAGTGTGTGGGGCAAAGACACAGAGGTGGGGTACAGAACACCACTACGTGACATAAACACTGGCTGCATCAAACAGAGACCTCTCTAAACTAAACAAGTGCCCTCTCAGTTTTCCTGGAGGGAGTTATCATTTCAGAGACGTGTTTTGTTTTTTTATATGTGTACGCTTAAGTTTTACTTATATGTGTCATTTTATTTTATTAAGTGCTATATTTATTTTTAGGAACATAAAATTACACTGAACATTTGAAATTGCTGGCTAATTACAAGTTATTTGCAGTTGAGACAGCTATAAGATTTAATTCAGTCATTAAAGTTTGATTTGTGATTTTGTCTTTTCTGATAGATTTTGTAATTTTACATCAAGGATCTTCAGGAGAATTGATCGAAACTCAAAGTCCTTGTTCTCAACAAAGACCTTCTGCATGGCCAAGAACATGAGTCTGCTCCCTCATGTTCTCTAACATGTTTTCATGCTTTTTAGTTACTGCAACATTTTAACACAAGCTTATGTTTGATCCAGAAGATGATGTAGCCCTGCAGCTGCTGCCAGTTCTCCTCCCTGCTCCACCTTACTCATTTAGGAGAAGAGTTTCAGACCCATCAACCTGGAAGCTCAGATGGTTTCATTGATATCCAGCCTGTAAGTCAACCTTCATCTCTGAATCATGCTCAAATTGTTTGCTGTTTAAATAAATGCATCACTAATGGCCTGATTTTTCTGTCTTCTCTCTCCATCAGGTTGGGACAAACCTGGTGGCGCATCTACAAAATGTGCCAAGCCGTATGTCCTCATGCAGGGAGACAGGCAAAACGCTAAAGTATTGTTAAAAATGCTCCTTGTTTAATGGCTGAAAGTTTTACTTGTAGTTTGCTTTAAAACAGGCTTTTTACATGAAATGTTT
>NW_006799964.1:3696667-3697576 GCF_000485575.1 Poecilia formosa | reverse complement strand
GGACATAGTGCAGAGAGTAAGAGAGCGTACGAGTCACAGTTAAATGGAGGTAACTAGGGAATAGTCCAATTAAGGTCTAAACAATTAATTAGTTAGCGCTTGGCTGATGAGGGAACAAGGTGAGTGTTTTGACGAGAGTATTGTATAGATTGAGCGTAATGTTTATGTTTCGACATGAAATAGTGTTAATATTTGATTAACTGTCGAACAGTTGGAATACGTTTTAGCTAATTTGTAATATAGAAATATTATAGTTAATTAAATACATGTATTGTAAATTTCATGTTATTACATAAAGTAAGGTTTATAGGTTAAGGTAAAAGGTTAGAACCACTAAGAGTTACTAATGGTATTTTATTTGTATGTTTGTAGCTCTTACGGTGTGTTCATGGCTGTTGAATAAAGAAACGTGAACCAACAGTTTGAGAGACCATCCTTTCAACCGGGATGGTTGAAAGGATGGTCTCCTCCTAAAAGTATTACTTTTAATTTTGTAAAAGTAATACTTTTACAAAATTACTTTTTGTAAAATTAATTTACAAAACATAAATTACTTTTGAAACAACTAACTTATGTTTTGTAACTTTTGTAAATGAAATCTGCTGGCTCTATATATATATATCACATGGAAATAAAAGAAGCTTTAAATTTAGATAGTTTTTAATCCTGTTTTTATTTAGTGAAATTTAATATAAATACATCTTTTTTTTTCCAACTATAGTGGTATAATAACCCTTGTGTTGAGTTTTGAATTTCAACCCAATTTTGGGTCAATTTAACCGAATTAAACAAGTCAATTTAACCCAACCTTTGGTCAGTTGCCATAACTGTCAAACTATTAACCCAACCCAGATGAGTTAAAACAACTCAGAGTTGGGTCGGTCCATATTTGACCCAGCGCTGGGATAC
>NW_006799964.1:3694095-3695527 GCF_000485575.1 Poecilia formosa | reverse complement strand
ACAGTCGCCCCCCCACCTTCTCTCCTTCTTCTTCGAACCCCTTCTAACTATACTCTGGCCCCCCCAGTCTTCTACCGTTCCCTCGGCCCCCTATCCTGACTCTTCGGTAGGCTCTTCCCACCTCGCTCTGACTCTGACTAAAAGTTTCAGGTATTCTCAGACCCAAAACTTGAAAGCACTCTAAAGGCCATAATGATCCACTCCTGTGATTTGTGAAGTTCTGCTGAAGAAACGCATCTAGTCTTGACACTTCTGACAACGTGTCTCTCTGTTGGTGAGAAAAAATTCTGGAAACACCGTTACACTTGAGGACTCGGAGGAAGGTCCTGTCTCGGAGATCTGTCCTGATTTGGAGGCCGATCCTGACTCAGATGCAGGTCCTGACCTGGAGACAGGTCCTGACCCGGAGGCAGGTCCTGTCTCGTAGGTAGGTCCTGATTCGAGGCAGGTACTGACCCGCAGGCAGGTCCTGTCTCGGAGGTAGGTCCTGTCTCAGAGGCAGGTCCTGACACAGAGGCAGGTCCTGACACAGAGGCAGGCCCTGACTTGGAGGTAGGTCCTGACCAGGAGGCAGGTCCTGACCCGGAGGCAGGTTCTGACTCGGAGCCAGGTCCTGACTCGTAGGCAGGTCCTGACTCGCAGGCAGGTCCTGACTTGGAGGCAAGCCCTGACTCGGAGGAAGGTCCGGAGTCGAAGGCAGGTCCTGACGCGGAGGAAGGTCCAGAGTCAAAGGCAGGTCCTGACTCGGAGGCAGGTCCTGACTCGGAGGAAGGTCCTGACTCGGAGGCAGATCCTGACTCTGAAGCAGGTCCTGTCTCATAAGCAGGTCCTGCCTCATAAGCAGGTTCTGTCTCAAAGGCAGGTCCTGTCTCGGAGGCCGGCCCTGACTCGGAGGCCGGTCCTGTCTCGGAGGCAGATCCTGTCTCATAAGCAGGTCCTGCCTCATAAGCAGGTTCTGTCTCGGAGGCAGGTCCTGTCTCGGAGGCCGGCCCTGACTCGGAGGCCGGTCCTGTCTCGGAAGCAGGTCCTGTCTCATAAGCAGGTCCTGTCTCATAAGCAGGTCCTGTCTCGGAGGCAGGTCCTGTCTTGGAGGCAGGTCCTGTCTCATAAGCAGGTCCTGTCTCATAAGCAGGTCCTGTCTCATATGCAGGTCCTGTCTCATATGCAGGTCCTGTCTCGGAGGCAGGTCCTGTCTCGGAGGCAGGTCCTGACTCGGAGGCAGGTCCTGTCTCATAAGCAGGTCCTGACTCATAAGCAGGTCCTGTCTCATAAGCAGGTCCTGACTCATAAGCAGGTCCTGTCTCATAAGCAGGTCCTGTCTCGGAGGCAGGTCCTGACTCGGAGGCAGGTCCTGTCTCGGAGGCAGGTCCTGTCTCGGAGGCAGGTCCTGACTCAGAGGCAGGTCCTGACTTGGAGGCAGGTCCTGTCTCGG
>NW_006799964.1:3635583-3691833 GCF_000485575.1 Poecilia formosa | reverse complement strand
TTGAATTTACATTGAATTTCTGTAAAGTTTTCAAGAATTCAACTGTTTTTATGCACCTAACAAAGCTGCACTGTGAAGTCATTACCTTAACTTAACATGTGCTTCTGTGTGGATATATTCAAAACCTTATCAATGCTGGCAGACACAGAACTGAACATTTTTCAGGTGATAACAAAACATCAGCCGATGGAGAACCTAATATCCATCACATTCAGCTCGGCTGCAGCTTTTATGAGAACTTCTTGACAAACGACAGGTATTCGTTGACGTCGTCCGGCGAGCCGACCACGAAGGGAACCCGCTGGTGGAGCGTTTCGGGCTGAACATCCAGAATCCTCTGGGTGCCGGTGGTGGCGAGGCCGCCCGCCTGCTCCATGAGGAAGGCGATGGGGTTGCATTCATACAGCAGCCGCAGCTACAAGAGAACAGATTTTATTTTTTAAAAAGGTAAATACATCAACTCTGAACAAAACACTAACAGGCAGCTCCTGAAAATGTTGTTTTATTGACATGTAAACAAAGTTATTAAAGCAGCTTAAAGAATAAAAAACCGATACACCATGCTGGTTTATTCATGTTTGTGCAAAGATATGCAAATCTAAATAACACAACTGCATATTTGCAAAACAATAAACTCCAGTTTGACCATAAATGTCAACAACCAGAGCTGGACCCAAGATACAAGAAAACTCAGCAGGTGTTAAAAACATTAATTTAAATTGTTAAAATGAAGGTTTTAACAATTTAAACATGTTTTTTATTGACCTATGCAGAAACAGTCAAATGAAGTTTAACAAACTTCTACTTCAGTGCAAAAATACATCTAAACAATTATTTTGGTCTAATTTCTCGTGCAAGTATCTGAAAAATATGTAATGAGACAAAACTGACTTAGAAGTAACTTTTCAGCAACATAAATGAGTTTGTCTTAAGTCAACAATTTCTTAACATTGATGAAAAAGTTCTAGTTCCACTTGAAACAAGACATTTTTCCTGTAAGTGAAACAAGGCAGATTTCATCAATATTAAGAAATTATTGACTTAAACTCATATATGTTGCTGAAAAGTTACTTATAAGTCAGTTTTGTCTTATTTGATGTTTACTAAGATTTTTGCACGAGAAACTAAACCAAAATACTTGATGAGATGTTGTGTTTTTGCAGTGTTGTCAATAAGCTAATGTAAAAGGTTTAAATCTGTGTTCAAGTTGAGACTTTTTAGTGAATTTCCTGATTGGAGCCCTAAGCAGCGGCTCAGTTTGCTTCTGCCTTGGGCCGGCTGTGCAGACAGATACGGTATGTACAGAATAAACAGGTCACAACAGCCAAGATGCCAGGAAGGAAACGAGGTGACAGGTTGTTGATTATCTTTACAGCCACTCTGCAATAAAATCGGTAGAAGGAAAACATCTCCAGTCTGGAATTCACAACCAGTTTACGGTTAAACATCTGATTCTGCTGACAGAAAACTACAAACTGCTTCAAACCTTCATGGTTTTAACTACTGGAAGGACAGGATTATTTACTTTAAAACTAAACTGTAGCTTTGTTTTCACTCAGTTTTCTAGCTATTTTGGGGTCGATTCTGTTCTTTTTTGTTTGTTTGTTTTGATAGCATATTGCACTGCAAAACACAAAATCTTACCAGGTATTTTTGGTCTAGTTTCTAGTTAAAATATTGTTAAAAAAAAAAAAAACAACAACAAAAAAAACTAAACGTACTTTTATCAAAAGTCATCAACCTTGTCATGTCAAACTTTGTTATCTTTTGGATTTTTCATTAATTACAGTGAAAATGTACGAAGTTCAGGGCAAAATGCAAATCTTACCAATTATTTGTCTAGTTGAATACTATAGATCACTTAAAATAAGACTACATTAACTTACAAGTACATTTTTTGCAAAGACAATAGGAGTTTGTCTTAGTCAAAAATTCCTTAATATTGATGAAAAATAACTGGCAGATTATTTCACTTTTAACTAAACATTTTTGCATGTTAATCAAGCTCCTGCATCTTGGGTAAAAGTTACTTGTTAGTTTTTTCAAGTGTACTAAGATATTTACACTAAAAACTAGACTAAGATACTTGGTAAGATTTGGTGTTTTTGCAGTGTAGTTTGCAGAATTCACAAACATGTTTTATTTATTTACAGGAGAATATTTCTTGGACTTTTAGAGTCATTTTCATGGAAATGTTGTGCATATGATACATGGAAACTCCCAGGAAAAAAACTGGAATTTTAAAAAATAATTTTACTGAGTGGCTTTTAATACAAAGTTATCAAGAGCCACAGTGGAGCAGGATTTGAGTCACTCTTTATTTAGAAACATTTGCTGTGTTTAATCATTTGGCAATAGCGTGCTTATGAAATTCAAATACTTTACATTTTTCTTGATTTGTTGGTTATAAAGAACAAACTGTTACCTTTCCTTTGGGGCTCTTCTCGTTTGCAGGATACATGAAGATCCCTCCGTAGGCGATGGTGCGGTGAACGTCTGACACCATGGATCCCACGTAACGGGCCCCATAGGGGGAGCCTCCATCCTGCAGAAGGGGCAGGCACACACTTCTCTTATTAACTGGTTTTATATAGTTTGGTGCAATTTATTTAAAACTAGCTATGGATCAGGGTTGTTATGTGAAACAGTTTAATGCAAGGCTCAGATTTGGCCTGAAGTTTGATTATTGAACTATCAGATTTAAATCTATAAGATTTTTTATTTGCTTTTAAATGGAACGTGTTATTCAAAAACTACATTTTGCAAGTTTTCATTCTTCCATTTGCGTCTCTATTGCTTCTGAAATCAGCCCAAGACTTTAAAAAAAAAAACACACCAACACGTTTTTGACAATGAATTCATATTTTTCGGTGTCTGGAAAATGTGCAGTTTCAAAACCTTCAGCACCAGCAGAGATCCACATGTTTGGTCAGCTGGTTCTACTGCTGCATACGCTGTACAAACTGTTTAAACTGACCAGATGAAGAATCCTCTGGTAGACACAACATTACTGATAGTGGAAATTACTTATAACTATATAAATAAAATACATATCTGGGGGGTGGCGTACAGTCAGGCCTCCTCCCCCTTCTTATTGAAATAAAATAAGCTCCTGTCTTGTTGAAAAGTTGCTTGTATGTTTATCTTATTTCAAGTGTACGAATATAAAATGTAAATTGTTCTGTATCTATGTTAACACCTGTCTCTACAAAAACAAATCAGTTTTTATAAGAAACAAGGAAACTTTTGATTCATAAAGCACCACTCTAAGCTTTCCAGTTGTTTTTTCTCATGTTTGATCTTTTTGCTGTAACATTAAAGGGTAATCAATAACCAGCAGAGGGGTCAGAGTTCACCTGCAGCTGATCTGGGTCACACTAAGCAAACAAACTCCTCCAGGGTCGGAGTGGAAACTCGTTTTTGTGGCTTTGCATGTTTCCGTTTTCCTCCACAGCCTGAAGCTGGGAGGCGATAAGTTGCCCTTTCATGTTGGGAGTCCTGCGTTTGCTGACTCACCTCACACTCGTCACATGGGAGTGTGTGTTCACAACGTTCCTCAATCCACACCTGAATGTAAAACTCACAAACACACTCTTATCTTTCTCTCTAATAACAATCATAATCTGACTTTCTGTGATTTTTCTCCAGATAAAATGTGTGGCTACAGCTGAAACACAAAGTAAAAGCAGCTTGAGAGCAGGAAGCAGACGCTGCTGTGACGCTGCACTCAGTTTAATCCCCGGCGGCATCTGAGGCATGTTTGCGTTGCTCCGTCACCTCGTGATTTAAGTTTCTGCTGCGGAGGGGAAGGCTGCGGTTACGGCTCCCATCTGCTGTGTCACCGTTACCATCACGAGTGTTCGAACCTGTCACACAATGTTTTCCTTTTATTTTCTAAAAATAACCCAAAGCAGGAAGTAATGAAACCTTCAGGCATCTAAAATAGTGGAATAGTGGCAGATTAAGAAAATGATCAGGCTGCTGTTCATTAAAATATGTTTTATTTTTATCCTCAAAGCTGGAAATCTTCGCCAGAGTACGAGAAACAAAGAATAAAGTCGTAAAATTAGGAGAATAAAATAAAATATGAGAACAAATTCCTACTATTATTTAGTATTAGGCCTGTACAGTGAGACTATTTCAGGCTGAAAATTATTATTTTATATTATGTTAAAACTGGAATGATATTTTGTAATTTATTCTGATATTATTGTGATTTTTTTATAAACCTGACACCAAATATGTAATATTATAAGAACTCTGACACAAAAAGAGTCTAATAGCTGCATTAAAATGAAGAATTTTATCATTTTTGGTTTTACTAATGAAGTGGTAATAATATGAGAATAAACTACAAAATATTAATAAAACATTAATATAATAGATTAATATTTCACCCTCAAAAAGCCGCATCACACAGGTCACAAAGTATGATGGCCGTCATAATCCTGACTGTTCAGAACTGATAAATAACATTTTATCACTTAATGTATGATTATTATTATATTTTTTTTTAGCCTGGCCCTTTTACTACATTTTGAGCTTTGAGCATAAAAAAATCCCAGAAGAAACATTTTAATCTGCAGCAGTGGGATTATTTTCTTCATCTTTGCTGCTCATGTTCGGTTTGAATCCATCCAGGTGAGTTTCTGCACAGCTGAATGGTTGCCATGGAGACTAGACATGAATGAAATAATCAAAGCAACACTGCAGATATTAATATTACATGACAACACGTAAAATAATACGCAGCAGTCACATGACTGTCCGTTGAAAGAATGAACGTTTTTACTGACTGAGCAGGATGACGAATCACAGAGGAAATTAAAAAAGGAAGTTTCAAGCTTTTCCTCTCTGGTTTATCAGTGATGAGTGACACTGAAACGGACTCTGTCATCGTGTTTTTGACTCCAGAGTGCTGAACAGACACCAGAGTTTCCAGCTGACAGGCTGACCAAACGTCTGATGGTCACATGTCGACGCCCGGCTGCAATCTGTGATCGCTTGGCTTGGCCTGCGGCGCCCGGCTAACTGAAGAGACTTTCACAATCAGTCCGACAACATGCACTGCAAAAACACCAAATATTATCAAGCTACTCCTAAGTTAGGTTTGTCTTATTTCAACTATATTAAGATATTTTCAGTAGAAACTAAAAATACTTGTTAAGATTTAGTGTTTTGAAGTTTGTTTGTTGACAGACTCGTCACGAAAACAAACTTCTCTGGACGATAAATTGTCCCAGAAGTTATTGCGATAAATGATAATATTGTTATTTTGAGACCATTTTCAAGTAGCATGCTTGGAAATATATTTTAAAGAACACATTCTCAAAGCACAATAAACTTTAAATATTAATAAACGTTTAATTCTGGAACTGGAAGACATTTTAAATATGCAAAATAAAAAAATAAACAACACATAAATTAATAATGAAATGTCTGTAAACAAATTTGTCCTTTAAATAAAGTGAGATCAAAACAGCAGACTGGAGACTTTCATCATCCAGTTTTTGGTAGAAAGAGAGAAAAGAGAAAAATGACAAATCATGAATTAATCAAAATGGAAATTATTGATCTAGTTTCCAGTTATTATGTGATTATTTGTTCTGTTTGTTGTGACAGACCTATCCATTGATTAATGACTGATTTTTGAGAACTGCGGTTGTTGTACTTTCATGTCTCTAATTGCCAAAGTATAAAAGAACATATTTGCTCTAAATCGTGTAAAACTGTTTAATTATTGCACAGAAAAACGTCCGTTTCCCCTCTGGGTGTTTTTCTGCAGTCAGCTTCCTGTAAACTCACGCAGGCAGATCGAGCGCGTCGTCAGGACTCACATTATGAGTTTCTGGCAGACTCATAACTCAGGACCCAATTTTATTTCTCCAGTGTGTCAGCGAGTCCTTCTGCTTTACAGCTTCACCAGAAGGAGTCAGATTCAAACAACAGACGCATTATCTCACGTTTCTGGCTCCGCTGCAAAAACACTAAACATTACCAAGCACTGTTGGTTTAGTTTTGATAGTGCAAACACCTTAGTTACTTACAAGTAGCTTATCAGCAAGAAATAAAAGCTTGTTTTAAGTTAATAATTCCTTAATGTTTATATAAAAAGTTCTAGTTTCACTGCCAGATTATTTCACTTGTAAATGGTCATTTTTCATCGATATTAAGGATTTATTGACTTAAAAGAAGCTCATATTTCTTGCTGATAAGTTACTTGTAAGTTAGTTTTGTCTTATTTTAAGTGAACTAAGATGTTTGCAGTAGAATAGACCAAAAGTACTTGGTGACATTTTGTGTTTTTACAGTGTAAAGAGGCTGTTTGAGTGGAACCGTCTCACCTCGGGGTGTTTCTTGTGTTTGAGGTATTCGTTGATGGACGGGTGGAAGTATTTTTCGTATCCTTCATTCAGACTGTAGATCTTTCCCTTCTGCTTGATCCGCACGTTCCTCTCAATCAGGATGAACTCACCGATGGCCTTTAACCAGAAATAAGAAGAAAATGCTTAAATTCACTCACATGTTCTGGAAAAGAGAAGATAGTTTTATTTTTAAGCATAAGAAGAGCAATAAATAACAGCAAACTGTATGTATGGATTCAAATTGTTGGTGTACACTGCAAAAACACAAAGTTTTACAAAGTAATTTTGGTTTCTAGTGCAGATATCTTAATACACTTGACAAAACGGGAGAAAAGTCGGCGGACTCACCGGGTCGAGCATGAAGAAGTTGAGGCCGGCGCCGGTGCTGAGGGCGACAAGCGTGGCGCTGCCGTAGAGTGCGTAGCCGGCGCACACGATGCTGTTCCCCTGCTGCAGGGCGTCCTGCTCTGTGGGCTCGCCTTCTGACGTCTGATCGCAACAACAAGAGGAAAACAGACTGAGCTGCATTCAGCTGAAACGATTAATCACGATTGTTTATTAAAATAATCAGCTAATTTAGTAATCGAGTAATTAACTGAACTGCAAAAATACAAAATCTTAAGTGTTTTTTGTTCTAGTCTCTGTCATGATCCGTGTTTCTTTGTATTTATTTTAAGGTTTTTCTGTTTCTGTCCTGAGTTTCTGTTGTTTCGGCGTCTTCCCCGTTGATTGCTTCCCAGCTGTGTCTCATTCCTTGATTACCCTCCCTGTGTGTTTAGTCCCACCTGGTGTCTCTGGTCAGATCCTCGTCTCTTTTGTCGTCTGTCTGCCTGCAGTCACAGTTGAACTGCATAGTCCTGTGTTGGTTTAGCTCACTTCGTCAGTCCTCAGCTTTTCAGTTGCTACCGGTAATTAGCTGTGTGCTAACTCTCTGCCGTGCCGCCTGTGTTAGAGCTCTATTCATTAAATTCATCATTTTCTTCTTCAACCTGGGCCTCTGCATTTCTCCTCACCACCTCCACACAACCACCCCTGGACAGTCTCTAGTGTATGTATCTTAGTCCACTTGCAAGTAACTTTTAAGCAAGAAATAAATAAGAGCTTGTTTTAAGTAAATCATTTATTAATACTGATGAAAAAGTTTTAGTTTCACTGGCAGATTATTTAACTTATAACATGATGAAAATGTCTTATTATAAGTGAAATAATCCGTCAATGGAACTAAACATTCTGGTGCGATTTTCTGTTTCTAATAACAAAATCTGAGCAGGAATTAAATGAAAACTGTAGAAAAATATTTTAAAAAATTATTTAATTTTGTCTGTAAACATGTTCTACTCTTAAAGTGTCGTAGTTTTAGCTTCACTTGGTTCCCATTCTGTAATAAATTCTCCCATTAAGCACCTTTTCTATCTAATTATAAATCTGTTAATCCTATAATCAACAGATCAGCCCGACGCTGTGTTCATGTTAATTCAGGCAGGAAAGGCCTGAATTAGGAACGGCCTGTGTTTCAGCTGCAGATGCATCTTTGCTACCAATAATCAAACCTTCACAAAATGATTCCTGTGCTGCTGCATTTTAGACTGTAAAATGTTTACTTTCTCATTTTAAAAAATAATTATTTATTAGTGTGTTTTAATGTATTATGTACAATAAACAAACTTTTCAAACGCATTTTCATTTTCACCTCATTTTATTTTTTTATTTCACTCAAGCAGTAATATGTATGAATTGTTCATGTAACAAATTTTTAAAAAATCAACAATGTAAAGGAGCAGAAAATACATAAACTTGGAATAGTTCCCCTGTTAAAAGTTTATACTTTTATCAAATGAACAGCATTAATCTGAGTTGTTTTTCTTTTTTTTTTTTTTTACTTTGACCCATTTATTTAATCTAAAATATAAAAAGTGCATCAATAATTACTTAAAACCCCCAGTATTTTGTTTAGTTTTTACATATTTACTCAGTTCTTCTGCAGTGATTGTCAGTGATTTCGCCTAACTTCAGATTAATTAAACACCGCCCTCTTGTGGCTGCAGCGTGTTACTGCAGTTATTTTTAAAGTGAATCAGTTTGCGATTAACAGATTTATAGTTTTGGCAAACAGTGAGACTCACCCTTTTGTAGATGGCAAATATGGTGCCAATGGAGGCCAGGCAGTCGATGTTACTGGAGCCGTCCAGAGGGTCAAAGCAGACCACGTACTTTCCCTGAGTTCAAATGAACAAAACAGTTTTATCTTCAGACGATGCTGAGAGAAATCCGTCAATCCAGGATAAACTGCAGTGATGCTTATCGCTCAGTCTCAGCTCGTTTCAGACGCTGGTATAGTTCTGGTGGTCATGATCCGAAACTCGTGACCAAAGGTGAAGAATGGCACCTGGAAGGACCAGCCAATCACCAGCCTCGCCTTCCAGCTGAAAATAAGCCTTCAAGCTTGAATATAGATACCATCACTAAATACAAGGAGTACATTTCTGCCAACAAATCAAAAATTTCTGAAAATTCTCCGCTTTTTTTCTACAAAATTTTCTGAGATTAATCTCAGAATGTCCTAATTTTTTTCTAGCATTTTCAACTTTTGAAACTCAGAAATTTCCTTGATTCTTTCTTTGAAATTTTCTTTAGATCTTCAAACTCCTAAATTTTCATGCTATTTTTCTAGAAAATTTCTGAGATTAATCTCAAAATTTCAGATTGTTTTCTTGCAAATTCCAACTTTTGAAATTCAGAATTTTCTAATTTTTTTTAGAAAAAATTTTGAAGACCAACCTCAGAATTTCAGATTTTGTTTTCTGGCAAATTTTCAACTTTTCAAGCTGAGAATTTTATTATTTTTCTATTAGATTTTTCAGATTAATCTTCTGCAAAAATCTTAATTTTTGCAGAAATTTACTCCTAATTTTTTTCATGTAAATTGGCCCTAATACACCATTATCGTCTGCAGCTCTAAAATAAAAAAACAATATTCACTTATGAAAATGTTTCTGAGGTACTGCAAACAATGTTTTAGTGGAACACAGCATAAATTTCTCATCATTGGTAAAACCTAACCTATTTATCTACATGTTTAAATATGTTGTAAAAACTTGCAGTTTCAGGCATCCCAGCAGTTTAAAAGTGTGCTAGCCCTTTAAGAGCGTTGGTTACCCGTTTGTCCTTGGGGGTGACGATGAGCTGCTTGTTCTCCTCGGACACCATGCAGCAGGTGCTGTAGGACGCCTGCAGCATGTTGATGACCAGGTCGTTGGACAGGACGTCCAGCTTCTTCACGTCGTCGCCCGTCACGTTCACGGATCCGGCCAAGCCCTGCCTGGAGCCGGAACAAGAGACGACCATCAGACCAACGTCTACTCTGAGTAAATCTACCAGTGCAGATTAGTCAGCGGACAGAGAAAAACAAAGACAAGAAGAGCATTTCCACCAAAAATCTCAGAAGGTTTGAGACCAATCTAAAAAAAAAAAATTTTTCACACAAATTCGTGACTTTCGAAACGTAGAAAGATTTTTCAACAAAATTTTTCAAACCAAAAACTTTTCAAACTCAGAAATTTCCTTTTTTTTTTTTTGTTTAGAAAATTTCTATATTAATCTCAAAATTACTGAGATTTTTGGCTATTTTTCTGATCACATTTTATATAAATATATTTTTGTATTGCTTCTACATCATATTTTATGAAAGAAATAATTGCCTTCATTGAGTGATTCAGGTTCGGAAAAGATGAAGCATGGAGAATGAGGAAGAAAAAGAAGAAACTGCACAACATTGTACAAATGTAAAAAGTACTGAAGAAACATTGTTTAAAAAAAAACATTAGAACCTCTCAGTTAGAGGAAAATACAACCAAATGACTGGACTCAATGTTAAAAGACTGGCCTGGTATATTTCAGGTAATTTAATCTTAAATTTCTGCACCATCCTAAACATTTGGGTCAGGCTGACCTTTAGGAAACCCTGTAAAACTTACACTACTGAAATCCTGGCTGTGTCTCCATCAGACCCCAAACAAAGAAAGTTATTGCATCAATTTGCAGCGACTCCGAACGTTGACCAGTCGTGTGTAATGTTTTATTTCTGCAAGATAACGCAGATAAACTGAATCATAACCAAACAGAGCTTCTGCTCCGCAGCGTTACAACAGGACTGCTAGGAAATGTTAAACCAGGAGGAGTCAGAGGTCGACTCCTGAGTTGACTGGCCGGAAAATAAAATGAACATTTGGTCCTTCAGAGGAATCAGCTCTGACTGCTGCCATGCAGCTTTTGTATATAAGATGAATAATCTGTAAAAAAGTTGAGTTTCTCTATCTCCTCCCAATGCTAATTAGAAATATCCAATCAGAGCCAGGTGGCGGGTCTTAGCGCTGTCAATCACTCCCTTGGCCTGCTCACCTGCTACAGTTTCTCCTGTTCTCAATGCTAACTGTACAGTATCTAAAAGTTTTCTTGTTTTCATAGCAAATGTAAAAAATTTTCAATCTCAGAAATTTCCTTCTTTTTATAGATAATTTCTGAGATTAATCTGAACATTTCTGAGTTTGTTGGTTTGGATTTACTGCTGTTTCTTCCACACAGGTGTGAACTCACAGGTGGGCGAGGCCGGCCTTCCGCACCGCGGAGGAAATGGCTTTGATGGCGGTCAGCATGGCGGTGAGCAGCTGGGTCAGCTCCCCGGTGGCTCCTTTCGCCTGCCGGCCCGTCTCGATGATGAACCGGGTCAGGGTCCAGACGTCCGTGTCAAAGGCAGACTGGTCCGACATGCTGGGTTCTGGACCGGTGCTGGGTTCTGATCCGGCTCTGGGTTCTGGTCCGGCTCTGAGTTCTGGACCGGTGGTGGGTTCTGGACCGGCTCTGGGTTCTGATCCGATGGTGGGTTCTGGACAGGTGCTGTGTTCAGATCCGGCTCTGGGTTCTGGTCCGGCTCTGAGTTCTGGACCGGTGGTGGGTTCTGGACCGGCTCTGGGTTCTGATCCGATGGTGGGTTCTGGACAGGTGCTGTGTTCAGATCCGGCTCTGGGTTCTGGACCGGTGCTGGGTTCTGATCCGGCGGTCTTCCTTGCAGACAGCAGGTCCGGACGGAGCCCTGGCAGGACGGGCTGCGACTGGACCGCCTGGTCTGGTGCTGCGTGGTTCTCATTCCGGGCCGGCGGATCTATTTGTGAGCTGAGCCGACTGGGCCCGGCGGTGTCGGGTGTCGGCTGCTCAGCTCCAAGACATCCGAAAGGAACCGCAGTAGAACCGCTGCATCCTGGTTTAAACAACAAGCTAACCGGTGATTTTACTGGTTTAATGTTGATTTAAACGTTGATGATGCAACACGAGCAGCTGCTCATGAATAAACTGCAGAATGTTTTATCATCAAAATGACATTTTCTCTGGTTTTCTCTGGTCCATGAAGGAGCAGAAACTGCGGCTCCTTTCAGCTTAAAGGTCACAGAGCTTGAAGATCTCCATCTGACCTTTCAGCTAAAGGTCATCTGGAGCCTTTTGGCGTAAAGGTCGACGCCTCCTGCAGGATAAAGTATCATTTTACCTTCATGCATCATTTTATCCACTTTTATTTATTTCAGAAATAAATCTTTATGTGATGTTTGGGTTTTGTTGTTTTTACCCCTTTATTGTGTAAAGTTAGTCAAAAACTGGCAGCAATAATTTGGGTTATTTAGCCAAATTAACATAAGAGAAAAAGTTTTTTTTTTCAGTGTCATATTTTCACAAAATATGACTTTGAGAAATAAACACCCATATTTTCTCTTTTTGACAAATAACCCAAATTATTGCTGATAGTTTTTGATGGTGTAACTTCCCCATATTTATTGCAGTTTTATGCTCAATGATTTCTTCACTTCCTGTTTTATTTTGAAACTGAACTCATTTTATGATTGCATAGTTTAGCTAAGTGTTTATTCTTGACATTTTGTTTATTGCATTCATCTGATGCTCATTTTTCAATATAAAGAAAAGTACAAGGATGTCTTAATATACTTGAAATAAAATAAGCCAGATTATAGAAAACTTTTTCCCTTGTTGGTGAAATTATCTTCCAGTGGATCTGGTACTTTTCCCCTGACATTAAGAAATTGTTTATTTTGGAAAAGCTCCTGAAAAGTTATTTCTAAGTTAGTTTTATCTAATTTCAGGTTTACTAAGATATTTGCACTAGAAACTGGAGCAGATATTTGGTTTTTGCTGTATGTCATAACCTCTTTTTTCTTTGTCTTGTCCATTGTTTGCACATCATTCACTCCCAGACTTGTGTAAACTTTCTTTCTAGATTATTTGCTCTGCTAGCTGCCTTTTGTAAACTTTATCTCGCTCTTCACTTCATGAGCATCTCACAGGAAGCGGAAACATTTACTGAGAAAACAAACGCATGATGCAGAAACGTGTTTGTTTCAGGAGAAATGAGGTCTTCGTATTTCTGACAGTGATAATTGTGTCAGTTCATCTATGAATCCCGAAGTTGTTTGTTTTTTTGGACACCCCTGATCATGAAACTGAAAACTTGAATCTGCAAAATGACGACACTGATTACATCTTCATAGAATCACTTTGGTTTATTTAAAATATTTTTTTCCAAACATTTGTTATTTCACAAGATGAAATCATCACTTTTGGTTAATATGTTATATTTGGTCATTTGCATATTTAAATGCATATTTCTGCTGATTAAGGCAGCTATTTGTAAACTGAAGGGTAAAGTCTTCATTTCAGGTCATTTTCCTGAAGCTTATGAACATCTCAAACATCGTGAGCTTTACTCATCAAAACCCGTTTTTACAGAGAAAATCTCCCAAATCTTTTTGGTCACAGAAAGACACCACAGGTGTCTGTGCGTGCAGTGACTCGGCGCCGCCCGCCTCACTTCGCCGCATGTTTTCTGCAGATGGCGATGAACTCCTGGACGTCGTCGGGGGAGCCCATGGCCACCGGGGCGCGCTGATGGATGCCTTCAGGTTGGATGTCCAGGATGTTCTGGAAGCCGGTGGACGCCATGCCGCCCGCCTGCTCCATGATGAACGCCATCGGGTTTCCCTCATACAGCAGCCGCAGCTTCGAGCAAACGGAAAGTTTAGCTTCCTGATCAATGAGCGATCAACGCTTCTTATTCAATACTGACTCTCTGGAAATGGTAAACATGTCGACACTGCAAAAACAAATCTGAGTGTTTCTATTATCACACCTGAAATAAGAAAAGCCTGACTGAACTTTTCTGCAATAAAGTTTGTTTTAAGTTACAAATTCCTTAATATTGATGGAAAAAGTATTTGTTCCACTGGCAGATTATTTCACTTATAACTAGAACATTTTCATAAATATTAAGTAATTATTGACTTAACACAAGTTTTTATTTAATAGCTACTTGTACTTTAGTTGTGTCATATTTCAAGTGAACTAAGATATTTGCACTAGTTTAAGCTGGTGCAAATATCTGGATTGTTTTCATTCATTCAATCTGAAAATTCACACTAAGACTTTTATTTCATTGATGTAGCAAGAAAGAGATTATTTTATATCTAATATTGTAACATCCATTAAATCAGCATCAGGATTTATTTACACTGCAAAAACAAAATCTTACCAAGTGTTTTTAGTCGACTGTCCATGAAAATACCTGAGTAAACATCAAATAAGACAAAACTAATAATTTATTAATAATGATGAAAAGTGCTGGCTTTAAGTGAAGTAATCGTATTTCAAGGTTAAAGAATGGTACAACCTCTAGCTTAAAGCAGAAATGTTAAAGTTCCTCCGCCCTCGCTGCAGGCTCCTTTCGGCATTTTAAAAATGAAGAAGGATGTGCAGAGTGGAGAAACAACGTTGTGACAGAACTGCTTGACATGCTGGTCCAGTCAGAGTCGAGACAAATTGTGCAAAAACTAATTGTTGTTGCCTACAAACCCAGGTCTGGGTTGTTGTTCGAATGCATATAAGCAGACCGGAGACCACTCCAAAGGCAGGAAGTGGCCTGCAGTGCAGGGCATTCTGGGTATCTACAACCAAAACAAAGTCCATATCATGGGACCCTGCTGGCAACAATATCAAATGATTGGAACATATAAATCAACTGAACCTCAGAGAAGCAAGGCAAGATGAGGACTCGAGTTAAAGAAATCCTCAGCTGCTACAATAACAAAGAAATCATTCTAAGGTTTTTCATCCTCTTTAAAAGAGTTGTAACTCTTCTGGGTTTAAAGCTGGATCTCACCTTTCCTTTGGGGCTTTTCACATTTCCTGGGTATAAAAAGATTCCTCCGTACATCAGCGTCCGGTGGACGTCGGCCACCATCGATCCGATGTAGCGCGCGCCGTACGGCTCACTGCCGTCCTACAAGGACATGAAGTGTTCATGGGTCACATGAGGAAAATACCAATATTTCCTAAAAAAACCTTCATTTTACCTCAGGGAACTTCTTCCTCTGCAGGTACTCTGTGACAGCCGGATCGAAATACTTAGCATAGCCTTCATTCAGACTGTAAATCTTCCCCCGTTTCTTGATTTTCACGTCATGCTCGACTAGGATGAATTCACCGATGGCCTGTTGAGCAAAACGTGAAGACGACCATCAGTTATTATAAACAGTTGATCTAAATGAGAGACCCTAAAGGAGTACCGACTGGGTCGAGCATGAAGCAGTTGACTCCCTGTCCGGTGGAGAGAACAATCATGGTGGCGCTGCCGTACAGCGCGTAGCCCGCCGCCACCAGGTTCCTGCCCGGCTGCAGAGCATCCTTCTCAGACGGCTCGTCATCTGTGGTCTGGGAATCACATCGTTTCAGTAACTTAAATTTTAATTATTAATATTATACGTTTTTTGTTGCTTATACTTAAAGGGGACCTGCTGTGAAAAATTCACATGTTGCACGTTTTTGTGCTTCCAACCGTTTCTAAAAAGAGCCCAAATGTTTAAAAAGTAACTTGACAATAAGTTAATGTTTTTTTTGTTGTCTGGAAAATGAGTTACCTAGCAACCCCAGCACAGTTCCGCCCATTACCTAGCAACCCCAGCACAGTTCCGCCCATTACCTAGCAACCCCAGCACAGTTCCGCCCATTNGTTTGTAAGAAACAACCAAGTCTTAAGAGTCAAGATCAAATTGCAGGACTAGAGTTTGGAATTGGGTTTGAAAAAATTGTGACAAAAAAGTGGACATTAGGGTTCCTACAATCAGGAATGAGTACACACAAAAACATGTTGCATCACCCTAAATACAGGGTAAAAGTAAAAAAAAAATATATATATATGAAGCTAAATCTTTTTCTTCTTTCACATAAGAAACACAAAAGCTCAAAACAAAAACAAAATTCATAATACATAAAACAAAAGCACTACTTCCATGATACAAACTGAGATTACAGCAACAACTTTTAAAATTTTACTTTCCATAAAAACATCTGAATATTACTTTCAATGTCAAGAGATGCTTGCAATGTCTTAGACAGTTTTACTGGCAACCATTAGCTTGTTAACCTATGAGAAGAAAAGACTTTCCTCTGAACTCAATGGATATCCAGCTTCCTCTGGGTAAATTCAAGCTTGCCATTAAAAAGCAATTTTTTTAGACACTTCCTCACTGAGCTACATTATCCAAAACCATTGAAGTGACAGCTTTAATGAGAGGTATTTAAATTCACTAATTGATGAGGAAAGGTGCGTTAGTGCTTCATTTTTCTTCATTTCTTCACTAACTTGCATGAAATTAAAGACAATTGTAAAAACAGGAATAAGGAAATGCAGTCCTACAGTTCTGTCAAGGGCAGGTTTTAAAGTAGCAAGAGTGGGAGGGAGCCCAGCCATTTTCAAGGATCCAACCATTTACTTTTACTTCTCTGTAGAAAAAAAAAACATCTTTATAAAAGACGTAGAAGGAAAATAGTGGCCGCAAATGAATGGAAAATTGTTTTGTTCCAACTTTGCAATGGCTTCAGTTAAAAAGATAAACAATACTATTTTCTTAATACACCAATCAGAAGGTCTGATTGGTGTATTGGACTTTAGTCCAGTATTGGTGTATCTGTTATCCAATGTTCTGGATAACAGAACATCTTCTGTTATGGTTCTGTTGGGACCTCTTCTGTTCCCAAAACAGCCCAGACATTTTGACGCACGGACTCTACTAAAACCATGGAGAAATGCAGATTTTTTAAATCCAACATGCTGCAAGTTGGGATCTGTAAGGATTGACCTCAATTGTCCTGAACATTAAGCAGATGCTCAACTAGACTGGGACCTGGAAGTTGAAGGCTTTTCCATCACTTTAAAATAATTGTTGTACTAAAACACTTTCTGAACCAATGTTGTTGTTTTTTGTTTTTTTTTAGTTTTGAAAGAGGCAAGAGCAATCAATGTATACTGGTTCTGTGAAAAGGTCTAATGCACTTAAAATTACATTCAGTTATTCTCGCACTGATGGTGACAAACTAGTGGATACATTAGTTTGGTACAGTCTGAAAGCAGCCAGTTCTGCCATGCAGCGGCGCCACTGGACCCACTGACCACAACCAGCAGGCAAAGAAGGTGATGTGTCGGAAGTGTCTTGCATAGGAATGAACTGAAATAAACAAAGTGGGGGCTCAACCCAGCAACCCACCGATTACAGTATGGACTCCTATAACTGTTGCCACCATTGCCCAAGAAAAAACTCAAAAGAAACACAAAACAGAAGTAATTTTTTTGAATGGGACAAGATATTTATCAAGAAACAAGGAAGTACGAAACTAGATCAGCTAAACAGATAACTTGTTTGTTTGTATTTCCTTTTAATTCATGTAAAGCACTTTGAATTGCCTTGTTGCTGAAAATGCGCTAAATAAATAAAACTACCTTACCTTTACACAAGAACTGTATCAGCAAACCAGTTTATTGTAATGCTAAATGTAGTATTCACCTTCAAAATCTAGCAACAGAAGAACGAATAAATAAATAAATAAATAAATAAATAAATAAATAAATAATACTTTCTTGTTTCTGTAGCGGTGACTTTCACTCAAGATCAAGTCCAAATCAGAAACCTGACCACACTGCCTTTGGCACCTTGTTAATGCCACAGGAAGACAGAGTAAGAGACAGAGAGCCAGGGACAGGATAGGAGAGGTGGAGATCTTGGAAAAGGAAAGATCCCTTGGCTTATTGCATCATTTCTACTGCCTGTCACCAAGAAGAAACGTGTTGCCAAGAAAAGGATCTATTGCCTTGAAATGAAGTCTTTCACCAAAAAAAGCAACTGTCTTTGTTTCATCTGTTGCCAGCTCCTGCAGTGCATTTTCACAGAATCCCACCATGCATCTCATAAATACGTACACAGTCCAAGTCGAAATAATATGTCTGCTTTTTTTCTCGAGGGCAGCAGTTGAGTGATTACGTGTTAATCTGCATCTTCAAATCCTCCACTAAGTTTGACACGTTCTAGCAGGAATGAACCCTATCCTCTAACGACGTGGCTTCGCCGTGGATCTCTATTAACAACATTATCCACTTGCTCACTGTTTCATGACCACAGAGACAGTTTTACTTTCAGCAACGTTACTTTAATTGCCAATAAGACGCTGACGCAGGCAAAAGATGTGCTCATTAATTGGACACTTTCAAGCACAAATCCATGCACAGGCTAATGAACATTCTAAAACAAATACGTTTCCTCTTGAGCTGTTGATTGTCCAATTTTCACCTAATTAAGTTGTTTTGGAAAAAATAAAAAACTTTAACTTGACCTCTTTTTTGTCACATCTTAGCAAATTGATTACAAAGCAATTCTCAGCAGAAATCTTGCTGAGAACAGCAAGATTAAAATAAATCAAATTTTTAAGCAGTGCTATACTTAGTCTAGCATTCCATGATCATCTGTTTATTGGTATAATATGTTGTCATTGATCCTGACAAAAAAATAGCTTCAAACTCAGCCTGTCTAATATAAAGCTATATTATGCCAATTTTATTCATTCATATAATCCCAAATGAATATATGAATACGTTTGAGTCTGAGACTGACGTTTGAGTTTCTTTCCCAGCCAAATAGAGGGGAAAAAATGAAATGAAAGTCTTAGAAAATTGTATTCAGGTGTTTTCAGATATACTCTCCACTGGGCTGCAGTTGCTACTAAATACATCTTGTATTATAAAGTGTCATTTTCAGTGATGTTATTACATATGTGTATATTTCTTGATATAGTTTCTGGGTTTCGTTTCTCTCTCTCTCTCTTCCTCTTTCTCTCTCTCTCTCTCTGCCAGTGCAGATTTAGACTTCTATCACCTTCTTTCCTTATAAACTTTTTCCCTCACCTTTCTCCCTTTTACTCCCTCTTTTTTTCTCTCTTTGTTCATTACATTTGAAGTAACTCCAAAGCAATGTCTAATAAACTGTGCGAATTAAAGAAAAAGCTGTAATGCTCCGCTTGTGAAAGTAAATATATCGGATCACACCTTGGCACTCGGTCGGACAGCATAACATTGAAGAAGAAAAAAAAAAAGAAAGAAAAATCTCAATGTGAAATACAAAGGTTAGGAGTCCAACTTTCTCGTCATTTCATAGACACTTCATTATGTTTTTCTGACGGCAGTGGGGATAAATGGGCAGTGGGTTTTGGGGATAAATCAAAATTCAAATTCATCTATGAACGCTCCCTTTACCCTTACCTCTACATTTTGCACACCTCTCTCTAGCATCAGGAGGTAATGGAGGTGAGTATGGGATAAAACTATGTGGCCCTTTATTATTAGTTATTATTTGTGAAGAAGACAAACTTGGAAAACATCCATCCCAGGTCCTAGTCTAGTCTGTGCTGTGGGTCGTCATCTTGGTCATGACATCTGTGATTGCCAGTAGAGAGTGCTTTTTGTGAACCTCCCATTTCACAATTTCCATTATCTTTTGTAGTCTGAGATTCTGTGTTCTGCAAACTGACTCACCACTTGTGCTGATGAGACTGTCAACTATGGTGTCATTAGTGAACCTAATGATGTAATTACTGATTAATGTGACAGCACAGTCGTGGGTCAACAAGACAAACAGCAGGGGCTCAGGAGAAAGTCTCAGGGTGAGGCTGTGGTCTCTTAGATGATAGTCGATACGAGACTGTCAACTCTGACGATTTCAGTTGTGTCAAGAAGTCCAATACCTAATTATAGACTCCTTAATTTCGCTCCTGTGAGCTCAGCTTTCCCATTAATTGCTGGGGTTTGAAGAAATAAAAGCTGAGCTGAAGTCCACGAAAAGGAGTCTTAAAATAAGCACTCTGCCTCTTAACATAAGAGAACAGCAGGTATGGACAACTTATGTCTCTACATTTTGTTGAAAAGTGGCAATAATGTGGGAAAAATGTTTAATAGTAGAAAGTTTAATGAAAATAATGAGGGACCTTTGCATACTTTTGAAAAGGTGTCTCGTTAACACTTTACGGAAACAGTGTTAAATATACACAGCTTTAAGAAATCATTTCTTTCATTATTGTTGAAGTGCTATTCTTATTTCTAAGCTTCTTTATTTTCAGAAAAAAAATAGTTAATTTCTGCAAGAAATATAGGAAATCGAAAAACTGCAATAGAAGTCTTTGTTTTTCACTGAACAGAAATAAAACTTGAGCAATATTTTCTGAAATACGACTCCTGTTGCTGTCTCAAGAATGTGCTTCTTTGTTAATCTAAATACTTAAAATAGTTCATCTTCTAATATCTCTACTTTTTAGCCTTAACCTTTTTGACAAAGATAATGTCTTTGAAACATGATGTATAATCTTTAAAAAACACAATTTAATACAGAAGTATATCTGTGTATTAGAGACTTATATGAACATTGTTATATGATGATGGATTACTTTCCTTTCTCCTGAAGGAGGATTAAGCCTGAAAAGTTTGAGAACCATTGGAAAAAAAAAAAAAAACATACGACATTGGAAAAGAGAAAAACAGAAGAAGCTTCTCATCTAAAAAAGTTCATTATTTACATGAAGAGTTACTGAAAAAAATCTCAGAACCAAAGTGAAGAAAGAAAATCTTCCAAAAGATGACCCTGAAAGATTAATCATTCCTTAGTTGATTCATCTACTGTAACCTACATTCAAAAACTAAGTCCTATGCGAACAACTTGTTAATGCAAAATTACATTTTTTTTTGCCTGTCAAACCATGTTATCTTTGGTATTTTCACATACTCAGCTGAAGAAAGGGGAACTAATTATATCTTTCTGACAGGCTGTTACTAACAGAGCGCCTGGAGACAGAATTTGAGATTGTTTCTTTTAATAAGTAAGCGTGGTTACAAAAGCAGTTCATCCTTTGATGATGGATGCATTCTTTTCTATTTAAAATATGTTTTTGGCACTTATGGCCTTTATTGACAAAGGGGCAGAGAGAAAGGAGGAAGACATGCAGGAGGTCAGAAATTAAACCCAAGACAGCTGCAATGAGGACTGGGCTCTGTTTATGGTGCATCTACTCTACTGCTAAACCATGTGAACCACCAATGTGTGCATTCTTTATGCTTGAATAATTCAAGGCTCAATATTAAGTGTGTTTACAAACAAAAAAAATATTCTTCCCATATATGGGTAGGCTTAAGGTCACCCCACTAAAGAACAACAAATACAACAATCTGGCAAAAGACAAAATAAAGACAAAAATAGAGAATAAACTGAAAAAAAAAACAATAATAATAATTTTAATATCAAATTTTATATAATGCCTCACCAAAGTGTTTGTTCACTTTGAATATGTATTTTCAAACTTTGTACAACCATAGCATTTAATTTAATTTGCTGGAAATAAGTGCCATGGATTTTTATTCCCAAAACAAATTTTTGCTGTAATTGAGGCTGGCAGTCTTTTGGGGCATGTCTCTACATGGAGGCTGATGTTGTTGCTCGCTCTTCACAGCAAAACAACTCAGATTTCATTAGATTGAAGGAGGAATGTCTGTGCATAACCATTTTAAAGTTTTGACTACAATTTTCATTGGACTGAGGGCTGGACTTTGGTTGATTATGGATACGTTTTGAGCTAAACCGTTTTAGCTGTCCTGAAAGGAGGCAAACCTCCACTTCGGCATTTTGAAGACTCCAACAGGATTTCATCAACACATTTTTTCTTCTTGTTACTCCTCCATAAAGCACACATGAGCTTTAACACTCTGCAGCTCCTTCAGAGTTACCATTGGAGTCTTTGGTTGTAACGCAACTAAATGTGGGAAAAGTTCCATGGTTAGGAATAAGAGTGGGACTTTAACACATTAATTAAATTAATTCATTAAAGGAAGAAATGCTGTGTTGAAAACATTAAAGCGTTTAATCACATAGTTGAATATACAGCCGCATGCATTCTTTTGAGCCTGTCCATTAAAGGGACAAAAAGGACTGAACTCTGAATCTCAGAATATATTAACTCTACCCGTTGATGTGGATCAACTCACAGCTATGTATAGTTTTGCATAGTTTTGCAAAGTACTATATATACCTTTATGTCTACATGCCACCAGAATTAAACCCTGTGCCTAAATACGTACACCTGGAAACCCTAAAGTAAAAATTCTTGCATGGAGCTAATAGAAGAATGATCAAAGTTCAGGCCAGAAGCTAAACTAAAACGCTGGCGGGACCAGCTGCAGTGTGCACATGTGCACCGAAAGATAAATCGTTTTCTTGCTCAAAATATATACAGTATGTCACTTTAGCAGTTACAGCTGCACATGCTGCATGTGATTTGCATAATGTGTTAGTCATTTGAATGTGTTTGTACATGCATAAGCAGACACACTCTGAGAGCTTCGTTGCTTTTGTTTTACATTTGTGACGTCTGAGGTCGTCGTCGACGGTTATGTTTGTAGACTTATTTTGGTAGAATAACTATCTCTGTCAGACCGACTGCAGCGCTCCGTATCCAAAGCAGGAGGACAGCCTGATCCCTCATTCAGTGATCAAGTCACTGATGCCGGTTAGATACATGTAGACCCAACAGCTGCCAGGGGGTTTATCTCCTGCTGCTCTGACTACATCATTTTCCAGAGAAATATAAATGGGTGCGCATGCAAATATTCACTGAAAGTAGCCACACATTGATATTTGCTCAAACAAAAACTTATGGCAGTGCTGGGGGAAAAAAACAACAACAACAAAAAAAAAAAACCCAGCAACCTTAACTGTTGGACACATGAGGCTCCATATATCACCAACAATAAACTTTCATGACACAACACGCCTGTGGATTGCACAGGGCTGTGATGTGAATAAATGTGGCAGGTGACCGAGGAGTTCTGCGGGAGGAAATGTGAACCTGTGTGTGTGAGTGTGTGTGTGTGTGTTCTCAGTTGGTTTCTTAGTAGTGGGAGGAAAATGGGAAAAAAAAAAAAAATGGAGAAAATATACTGGAAGCCTCCTGATCAATATTTGTTTGTTTTGTTTGTTATTTAACAAATTTCCATCATGCGTTGCCAGAGGGGGGAAAAAAACACAGTGATGCTCTGTTGATTAAAATGATTTACAAGTAGCATGTCTGTCTGTAATCTGCTGCGCTTTGTATCCATTCCAAGATTCTTGTGTTAATGAAATCAATAACAATGGATTAAACAATGGGTGTAATTTTTTTTTTTTTAAAAAAAGGTATAACTACAGACAAACCATGGCAAACAAATAATAGCTATTATTAGTTTTTCTGCTACTGTTTTTTTTTGTTGTTGTTTGTTTGTCAAAATTTATTATTGCAGTTTTGAGTCAGAAACAAAAATCGACTCTTACTGCCCTGCAGATCCTCATAAAAAGGCAGGTCATTAAAGCACAGCACCCACTTGCTGTCTAAATGAAAACCTTGACCTTTCCTTCTTGTTAAGTTTTTTTCTGCAGAGGAAGCCATGTTTATGCCTTCTCATCTGAAATATTGGAAGACAGACACTTTAAATTTTGTTGAGAGAAATACAAATTAGTTGATAAAAAAAAAAATCAATAAAATGGGGGAGGCAGAATATTTATATTTAAGATTTTATTTTTCCTAAACAGGAATCTACAACTAGTATGCGTAAAAAGTATGTTATGTCTTTGGATGTTTTACACTTTTATTGATTTTACAAATCAGTCATGATCAACAAAATTGGTCTTTTTTTGACAAAGAAAAAAAAAAGTTGATGTAAAAAAAAAGTGGATGCACAAAATAATGAAAATTAATACCTATTTCACATAAAATAAGTAATTGCATAAATATTTGTCCTGTTCACGTAACTTTATTTTATTTAAAAATCTCTTTAATATGTTTTGCTGTGTTTTATCTTAACGTATGTATGTTGTTGTTTTACTTATTTACTGTATTTAACTTTTATCTACAAGGGCTGCTTTAATGAGATCCAAAATCTAATTTGCCAGAGAGACCTGTTTTGATAAAACAAACAAATAGAAACACAACAACAAAACAAGTAAACAAGGAATGTTACTCAGTTAAACGAAGCTAATAAAAATTTAGCTAAAAATAAGAACAAATTATCTTCTATGAATAAGCACTTTGAGTTGGCCTTGGAAAAATGGCATAAAAATAAAGTTGCCTGCCATATAAACCCTCCAATTTTTGTAATTGATTCTACATAAATCTTAGCCTTTGGAAATAAACAGATTTCTCTTCATGATGTTTTTAAAGGGACATCTTAATGGAGAGGCCAAGATTCCATTCTTTCCATTCTTGGCCTCTCCATTTGAGATCGAAATCATTAATATAGTTTAACATAGCTCACTCATGAGCTATACTAAACAATTTTGAAACTATTTTATTTTTGTATTTTTTATTTATTTATTTATTTTTTATCAAAAATGTTATTCATTCTTTTGGTTACACTTAAGGCATCCAGAATACCAAAACCTAATCTGAAACAACAAAACTTACTTTTCAGACAAAACAAAACGGCAGTAGGCAAACTAAACATGGACAGCCCACACTCCTATTAATAATGCAAACACAGGATCAACACACTGTCAACAGCTGCAATGTCAGAGTACAACTCCTATACCATTATAGCGATCTTCACTCTTAAAACTGTCTCAAAAGTTGTTTTTTTTTTACAACTTCTCCTTCTTGCTTGTGAAGATTCACGGAGGATGTTCCTGCTGAAGCAGCAGTTTGGGGGTGTGCGTCTACATGTATGTGAAGTGATATTTTCACAGGTGAAGGGAGCATGATAGTATATATGCTGTCACAAAAGCTGACAGCAAATGTAAGATTTCCTGTCAGCTTGTCTTATTTCTCTACCCTCCAGGGTCTGAACGCTTCTGCAGCAACTGCGTCACTCTCACACTGAGGTGTGCTGGAACATCTGTGATGCTAATGTTATAACTTTACAGACCAGCCATTGCAAAAACAAAAACAAAAACAAAAAAATCAAATTTTAAACAATGTATAGATGTCTGCATTGTCTTTGTAAATTATTTAAGAGTTAAAGGAGTCAGTATTTTCAGCTTATAGCTGTAACAACAATAAAAGACCCCATAATACCTAATTATGTAGTCATATGCAAAAAGTTCTGGTTTTTAAAAATAGTCTGATAATCGTCACAGAATGTCCAACTGAACAGAACACTATGAAGAAAGGGGTTGCTTATCCTTCCTGAAAAGTCCCCCGGAAAGTCAGAGCAAAGGAACAGAAGGGGTAGATAAAAACAGCCAAAGCTGTCAATTACCACGAGGATAAAAGGAGGTGTGGAAAAAGGGTCATGACCACAATTAATGAGAAATGCTGGAAGTCTAATAAGAATGCTTTTGGCAAAACTCCTTTATTTCATATGTGCAATTTGGGCATAATTAAAATGGTTCTGAAGGTTTTACTTCCTTTTTAAAATGACTATAATCACACTTTCCATTTGTCAAAACGAGGAAAACATAACCCCCCAAAAAATTACTGCTTATAAGTGAAGGTGTTGTTGGCAAGTTGACAAAAAACAGTTTACAAATTGTCAAAACTTAAACAAAATTAAATAGCATAAATGTTACAGCTAAAATCTCATTAGTTAGAGGTATCTCAACTTTACTTCTTATTTAGACAAAGAAAAAACAACTCTGTTCGTAGTTATGTCACATTGTGTAATGTTTTCACATGCAGAATTGAAATATACATTTGTCTGGGATGGGCTGCACAGTGGCGCAGTTGATAGAGCTGTTGCGTTGCAGCAAGAAGGTTCTGGGTTCAATTCCTGCCCCTGGTCTTTCTGCATGGAGTTTGCATGTTCTCCCTGTGCATGCGTGGGTTTTTTCTGGGTACTCTGGTTTCCTCCCACAGTCCAAAAACATGATTGTCAGGTTAATTGGCCTCTCCAAATTGTCCCTAGGTGTGAGTGTGTGTGTGCATGGTTGTTTGTCCTGTGTGTCTCTGTGTTGCCCTGCGACAGACTGGTGACCTGTCCAGGGTGTACCCTGCCTCTCGCCCGGAACGTTAGCTGGAGAGGCACCAGCACCCCTCCCGACCCCACTGAGGGACAAGGGTGTAAATAATATGGATGGATTTGTCTGGGAATTAACGAGGGAATTTATTAGAGAACAACAAGAATATAACCTAATTAAACCTAAAAAAAAGCATACCTTTTTCTCTTTTAATTAATCTGGGGTAATATTTCTTCTTAAAAAAATAATTTATATTTGCATATCTGCTTGACACCCACATTCTACAGTCTAACAATGCTGTCTCACATAAACAAGCAAACCAAGAAGAAAATAAAAACATGAATATTTATTAATGCAAAATTAGGCCACAAGGTGGATTGAAATAGTGTAATTGTTAAAGTAATGCAGAAGTTGCCTTTAATCACCTTTAAACTTGACCAAAGTTAAGGAGTAAGGTACAGGTTGTTTATTTACTTCCAGGCATGTAAATAGTATAGGTAGACATACAGCTATATAAATATGTCAAAATAATAAAAGCAAAACAAATAAAACATAATCACCATATTAAAGCCCTCTGTATTCGAGTTGGTCTACAAGTACACAAAGGATTGGAAAGAAGTGAATACCTACAGTATATGTGGACGCTCCTTTTACTCCACACTCCAACTATGTCACAATTTGACTCCAGAAACAGTCACCCAAAAACATCTTCAAATGGTGTGTACATAAACATTCACTTCTTCCCAATCCTTTTTGTCCATGTAAACCAAATTGAGACCTCAAAGGGTATGGGAACTTTTTAAAGGTGCTTATAGAAACACAACTGCATTTTCAGCTGACTATGCATCACGCCAGGGCCAGCCCAGCATCATACCACTCTTTTTTATATTTTACAATAACATGTCTTTGTAATTTAAGCAAAGCACACAATGTGATCTTGAATAGTGCATTAACTAATGTCACAAACATAATTATTTTTTTATGGTACTGTATTTTTGGTGTGCTTGTTTTTGTGATTTTATAGGTGCTGCCTAGACAAAGGAATTTCCTGTTAGCATAAATGAAGTATCTATCCATCTGTCCGTCACCCGTCATGGTTGGTTTTTGCTCATCCTTACACCATTTGACAATATTTGGTTCACCAAATATAATGTTTGATAAATGACTACATATTTTACGATTATACAATCCTTTAGAATGTTGGTTCTCTTTATTTTTATTCTTATTTTTTAGCTTGAGATTGTTTATAGCCATAGCTGTGTTTTTGTACCCTTCATATCTATAGAAACTGGGGTCAGAAGAGTGAAAAGGTTGAACATCAATTTATTTAAATAGTAAATGTCAGTAAATACGAGCTGTGGCTCTTTTGCATCTTGAGGTCATCTCTTCCCCCTCTGCGTCAGCAGCACTTTCACTGCTGGACTCAAAAGGTGGAAAACAACTGGTTTACTGCCACCTCTGTTTAGCTCATGAACTGACAAGACAAAAAAAGTAAATGAAATGTTTTGTTTCTGAACATCTATCGTCTTCTTCAAAACTGGATTTTAATCTCCCGTGTATGTAATGATGCAGTTTCTAAATGTTGTAATTCTTTTACAAGACCAATATCTGACTGTTTTCATTTTACAGCAGCAAATTATGTTTAAGGAGATTCACAGTGATGAACGTGACAGTGGCAGCTACTGGGAAAAATCAATGTAGGCAGTAGACAGTGAAATTATATCTGATTTTGGTCCTACTGAGAGAAATCATCTCCTGAGGTTCCACACAAAAAATCAGCATCAATAAAGTTGGGTCTGAAAACCACGGGAGAATTTTGAGCACTAATCCAACAGGATTAGGTCAGGATTACCGCAGATGTGTGAACAATATAGAACTCTTATAGCAAAGCTCAGCCAAGCAAAGTGACATTAATACAATGTGCAAAACTCTGTGGGGATCATATGTGCACTGGCAACAAGCAAAGTAAAGTGAAGCCAAACAGAGTCTTTAAGACAAACATAACACTCACACCTTCCATTAAAACTCTTATGTTTCTTTAGCCTCAATCATTTCCTTCCTTCTGTAATTACTATTTAGACTGTGGTGAGTTTGCAGAACTTCATCTTTAGTTGTTTTTCTTTTTCTTTTTCTTTTTTTTTGTTTTGCACAATCCCTTAGTCCTATTTTTGTCCCCTTTCCACTCTGTGCTTCTCAAATCAGGTCAATTTATATGGCTCAAAATCCCCCAGCTTTGCCTCAGAGGGCTTTATAAGACCCTCCGAACAATGTCTGATGACCCACACATCCATTTTCAGCCCTCTGCAGATTTTGTTTTTGCTCTATACTGCAACAATCTTCTGCATCTGTTTTTTTGTTGTTGTTGTTGTTGTTTTTATGGGCAAGAAAGTAATCAGGTAGAGCCCATGAAGAAGTAGGCATCGGAAAAGCAACAGACCTCATTATGTTTAAGCAGCTACACTGATTTAGGTGATTTCTAAATTAAAAGGTAGGAGTACATTTAAGAGACATGTGGTAGTATCAAAGAGGAAAATATATTTAAGAAGATGTACCCTTCCATCACAAACATCCACAGCCACATGCATAAATGAAGCATCCACATGTGAAGCTTACATTGCATTGGTTGTTTGGACAGCTAAGTTCAATTTCACTAGGTGTGCGCAGGCCTGGTTACTGCTAGGTATCTAAAAATCAAGAAACCACTTTAAAAGATCACTTAAGAAGAACTTTTTGACACAATGAAGACTAAACGACAAGCAGGTCCAATCTAGAACAAAGGTGAACAAATTTACTAATATCGATCAGTCTGGAAATGGTTGCAAAGTCATTTCTAAGGCTTTTGGGATCCCAGGGAACCACAGTGAGAGCCGTTATCCACAAACTGTAACACAGAAAAGAGGTGAATATTTTTGATTGGAGTCGTCAGATTTAAGAAATAAAGTCATAATTTGAAAGCATTTTGTATTCACTGAGTTGAATTTGTCTGAAATTACAATTTGGCTGATGATCTGAAAAAAAAATTTAATGTGACAAAAAGGGGAATCAAGGGCATGTATAAGAGGGCAAATCATTTTATCCAGCACTGGATGTAGATTTGCATTGACGTGGCATCTTAGATATCCATCTACTCTTTACTTTCTTTCTGCTCTTGTTATTTTCCTTTACTTTCTTTTCTATTGCACCCATGCCTCCGTCATTGCAATGCAATGCAGGGAAGGTGAGTGCTTCCAAACCCCAGAGATATCTTTGAGGGTTCACTGATACAAGTGCTGCTGGTAATACTCCAGCGAACCCCACAACAACCATGGGTAGATCAGAAACAGATGGCTATGGACAGGGGGCAATTTCACATGATATGGGCTCCATGTGGTTTACACTTAAACACATATTACATTCACTCCTCCAGAGAGGATTTTTTCCGTGAGTCCATACATATTTTTAACAACTCCATCACCATCTAACACTTGTTTAAAATTGAACCTGCTGTGAACTGCAGAGGATATCCACGAGTGATAAGTACTTCATCTGGTTTTAAAATAACAGTACATATTGCATAGAAGGTAATCTCAAAGTTTTGTCTGAAGAAAGAGGAAGGCTTTCACAAAATATGTCATGGTGGCTTGCAACAGTAATTATGCTTGTTTCATATTTTGACATGTTTCAACCACCTATGAGTGAGCAACACAAAGTAGCATATGACTGTGGGGTGTAAAGAAGATTGTCTTCAATCGAAATCTGACAAGAGTGGCATGCGTTTGTGTGAAGCCCCGTAAATTCTGATATAGCTAAAAAAAAAAAAAGAATCCACTGCAACCAGCTGTTTTTAAAAGTCACCTTTTCAGTGAAGAGTCTGCATGCAAATCGTTTATCCTAAGTACACATGTATATGAATTTTCTCTGATAGCATCAGAGGTTTATTAGAAGGCATTAATAATTTGAAAGTATCATGGAGACCAAGTGACACACCAGATAAGTCAGTGATAAAACTGTGGAGACATTTGAAGCAATGTAAGGTTAGAAAAAAAACATATCGCAACCTTTGAACACCTCAACAAATACTGTTTGATACACCTTCCAAAAAAGGAGGTGACACAATAGCAAAACTACCAAGACATGGCCATCCACATAAACTGAGAGTCTGACAAGGGGAGCAATAGTCAAAGCAGCATGAAAGGGGCCAACAATAAACTTAGGTAGGAACTATCAATGAACTCCACAAAAATGGCCTCCGTAGAAGAGTGGCAAGAAAAAAGCTTTAGAATGTTTTAGAATGGCATAAGGACAGTTCAGCTCTAAATTAAACTTAAAAATCTGTTGCAAAACCTAAAATGTGCTGTAAAAACTTCAATGTCTAGATATATAAATATATTATTAACATACTGTTAGAGACTTGTAATAAAAAAAAACAACAACTAAGTATTCTTCTCTTTTATGCAATATTTTATTTTGGTCTACCACTGAAACACCCCCAAACGTTGTGGTTGTCACATAAGGAAAATGTAAAAATTCAAAAGCGGTGAACAGTTTCTCCATGCCCTGCACATATCAGATGTACAGCGTTCTCTTGTCCATGGCTCTAAGCATGTTACAGTGGGAATAGGTGATCACCTACATTGACTGTTTGACTCTCATCACCTTGTCAAGGTATAATCAACCTTACGATGGCAGTCAGTCATACTTAAACCTTGGATGTAAGCCATGCATTGCCTACCATAATTGTATTGGGCAGTTTCCAACTGTAATAACTGCATAACATTGGCCGGCCAATTTCTTTGTTGCACTGGAGTGTGAAGAGGACAGTGATTCAAACTGTTTCGACCTGTGGTGGAGTTTAGCACAGCGACATCGACAGAGGATGAGAAATTCAGCAATTCAGTGACTCAGAAGAAACACAAACTTCCAAAATGGATGAACACAATTAATCCAAATATGTCTATGATTGGTATTTTACAAGACAAATAATGGTTAATATGGTGGGAACATATAGGTAAGGGGCAATTCTCGAAAGAAGAATTGAATGGTCACTATGAGACTTGGTGGATATATGTGTCGCCAGGTTTAGATCGATGCTGCTCCAACGGAGTTTCTCTGTGAAAGCTAATCCTACGGATTTGTCTTTCTTTCTGCTACAACAGCCAAGCTTTCTCTCTTTTCCCGGGACATTCAGAGTCCATTCAGCACCCATTTCTCTTCCTTTCCATCACCAGCTTATAGACACAAATATAGTGTGTCTCTCATCTTGTTCTCTATTCTCCCAGATAATTTCTGTCTTTATGTTTCTGTCTCCTGTTCTCCTCAGCCCCAGATGTGCTCCGTATCCATTCAAAAGTGTTTTTCTCATCCAGTATAACAAACAGTGCCTTTTTTTTTTCCTTGCAGTGTGGAATAACAAAGATTGTCACCATGGATACACTTCCATCCCAGGAGCGCTGAGTGGCCCTTTTCCGAGTTCTAAAAGGAGCAATTATCTGATGACATCAAAGACAGGTGACGACATAAAAAAGCAAAGCGAGGGGATTGGTCCAAGCCATTTATCAGTCAGGTGAAGATGGGGTCTGGCTCAACTCATTCAGCTGGGATTGCTGGCTTTAGGCAACAATCTTTCTCATCAAAGGGCCTGAGGCGGTTTTACAAACACAGTGTTTCTGCATGAAATGACCTGGATTTCATGAAATACAATAAGGCAATGTAGGATATTCCTGAAATACAACCCTGGAAGGAAAAGTGTTGGTGCAAGTGAAACAGCACAATACGTCTGTTGTGGAATTTGAAATGAAACCAAAAAAAAGCCATTACTTCAGCATTAGAGACTTTCTCCAGAAGCATTATTTCCTCAGACTGTTATCTCTTGTGTGAACTGCATCCTTGATTTCGATCTCTTTTTAATCTCCACCTTTACTGGGATCCACAAATAGCATGTAGTTCAGACTAACTAAGCCATCTTCTTATGGCCCAGGAAAAGATTGGAAATCATGTTTGAAACTAGACTCCATCAAGAAAAGGAACGACAAAAAGCAACACCACAACATGGTTACTTTCACCAAACAAAGATGTATTCTGTTACTTGGCCTAATAAGTTTCGGACTGAATACATCTAAGTACTGTGATATGATAGAAATTGAAAACTAGAATAAAAAAAAGAAAGTAATGAAACCGGAGATGCTTGTTCTTCCATGGATAGGTTTTGAGAATGTCTGTGCATCATGATTTATTCCAAAACAATTTTGAATGGCTTTGGACCAACATTATTTTGGTCCTTGGCCAAAATAATGTTGGTGCTGATGAACTAAAATCAGTGTGACATGTACAGATCAGTTACATTTAAATAAAAAGCGCCTCAGTGCTTTTGCTCCTTTATTACCTTTTTGGACCTTGACACAAACATATAAAAAAAAATAACTTTCAGAACATTTTGTATATATTTGAACAGAGTATCATCTTCACACCTAACTTATAAGAATTTTAACTGTATAATGGTGTGGGACAGTAGTCTTGAACTTACAAGATATTAATAAAGATAAAAAGCAAACATCCAAAATGTTGTCATTACCCCCAGATCTATAACCTTTTCTGACTTCAGTCTCTAGTATGTTACTTAAAAATAATAATAAAAAAAACATATAGTCATAAATCAACAGGAAATTTCCTTTGGGCCTTAAGTTCTCCCTGGGTTTTTTTCATATGTATATTCCCATATGACAGTCTGCAAAAGACTAAGAGGTTTTATTTTTAGTTAAAATGAAACATGTCTGGCAGTATGCTCAGTTACTATAGTAGCGCAAAGACTTTTTACAGTACATTCAATTAATGAGACTCACATGAAACCAGGGGCCCTGGTGCAAATCAACTCTGAAATGTTCTTGACATTTTCACTTGAGCATTAGGAAATTGATTGCACTGTTGCTCCCTTAGGAGCCAGAATGGCCTTTTCAGACTTTTAGAGCTAAGAACTCTAAGAAATAATATGCACTGCTCACAGGGCTGTAATATTATTATAATGAAGGGATATTGATCCTGTTTAGGGTTCCACAGGAGGAATGGCTCTCTGCTCACTGCATTGAAGAGTTAGCCTAGATCAGAATCATATTAGCTCTTAACTTGGCACAAAATTTCCATTCAGTACTGTAAAGCTAAAACATACAACTTAAGGGTTTTAGAAAGTTTTGTGGTCTTGCCTAATAGAAGCTCTGCTTACAGGAGGAAAAGTCTTCACATTTTTAAAACGTTAAAGTTCTGTAAAATAAAATAAAACAAACACTTTTTAGTATCCTGGCCATTCTGCTTGATTCTAATTTCTCTTCACAGCTCACTCTGGGCTCACTCCCATTGATTCAGATTCCTCCAGTAAGTTTTCAGCCAGGCTAAACAGCGAACAGAAGAAGAAGTTGTAAACGATGACACTGATTTTCTGTGCTGTTTTAGAATTGAAGTCTGCCTGTTTATTTAGCAATGGCAGGGAAGGAAATAAATGAAGCCTCTGGCCACACTTCCAAATATTGATTCAATGTTAACAGCCATCATGTTTGGCTCAGCACTTCTCTCTTTACAGTGGAGGAACATCTTGTAAGCTTCATACCATTGATCTGGTGAATTATGTATGACATGGGCAAACGTTTGCGACTGGGTAAAATTTAAAACCTCCACAGAGTCTACGCCTTGAGGAAGCAATTGTTTCTCATTGTCCAAGAGTCCAGACTCATACAGAACATAAAACAAGAGGCTGGTTTTTACCACACTTCTTTTTAAAGGTACAAAATATTACCTAGATACTTGATGAACAAGGTATGACATTTAAATAGATTCAATACAGTAAATGTTACAGGCTGTTGCCAATTAACTTGGATCATCAATTTAGATAGACAATGAATCTATGGTTCTGAACCTGTTCTCATAAGGTAAGGACCTTATGAGAACAGGTGACTTCATGAGCTCAGGTGAAGTCAAATATTAAAACAGAATCTTACTCTTATAAAACAAAAGAAAACTCTCCCTCCTCCCCCCCAATTTAAATGTATAAGAAATGGATGAATGTAGAAAAACACATTCATTGAACATGGTAAAGAACTGCTCAGAAAAACCTTTTTTTGTTTTTCCAATGTGGATATATGTGCTTGTATTTATCTAACACACAACTCCTGGAAGGTGTTGGAAATCAAAAGCCGACATAAAGCAGTTTGATTGTTCTTTGAAAACTGTTTGTAATTCTGCCAGCACCGATGATTAATTTATGAGACAAGAGTGTAACATCCTTAGCTTTGTAACTCACACAGCTGCACCTGCTTGTGGACTATTTTCTTTGACAGCCTGCTGTTCAGCCCATTTTGTGTCATCATTTGGAAGACAACACTTGGAGTGTGTCTGACTGATACCCTGTACAAACTATTTTGTTTACACCAAACTGAGACAATTGGCCTATTTCCATGGATGTTTTCACAATGAATCCTGCATTTCTCCCTAGACAGGTAGCTGCTGATACTCTATCAATATTAAACAATGTATAATTGAAACTGCATTAAAAAAAAAATCAAAAACTCTTTATTTGGTGCTTTAGAATAAATCCCTTTGCTTGGCTTCAGTAGGCGGTGAAATCAAACAAGCAGTATCTTTTAGCTGGACAGAACTGCAAAGACATTTAGTGCCAAGTAAACATTTTCGGTAGAGCCGGTGGCGGTTTTTGATATGGGCATTGTGGTTACCTGCCCAGAGCAGCATGTCTTAGGAGTGCTATAGGAACTCAACAAAAAAAAAAATAAAATAAAAAAATGTTGCAAACAACCTAAACAAGTTTTCTTTTGCTGAATTCAAGTCCAGTACACAATGCTAGAATTGAAAAAATGATAATGTTTCAGTTACATTTTAGTTTTCCAAAGTAATGCTTTGTGTGTTTAAGGGAAAGTTTAAAATGTATTCCAATTACTGTCAGCATCAACCTGCTTACAGATTCAACATCTATTGAAAGACAGATGCAATGAGGCAGTAACAGCTGTCCAACCTAGAACTGATAACTTGTGATAAAAGACATGGGGGGACTTTGGCAGATGTTGGAGATTTTAAAAAAAGTACATCTCTGTTGCAAGTAGAAGGGTCTCTTTTACTTCAAACTGCAGAGTGTGATGTATTGCTGACTTGCCCAGTGAGCTGTGAGGATGCTTCAAAAAGCAGGATCAGAGCCATGGAGTAAATCAGGAGGGTTGAGAAGCTGAAAAATGTGCCATACTGCAAGGTCAGAAGTTCACTGGGTTCTGCCAGCCCTGCAATTTCAGCTATGGGCAATAACCGCTTGGGTTATGACATACAGCTTGGTCATAAATGGTAAAGTTTATCACTGTATAACGAGGACTGGCCTGAAGATTGCAGAGGGTATGAATCAGGGCGGAACTCCATGGGGGATGAAGATCAGGTTCACAGATTTCTCAGCCCAGTCCTGTGATGTATGTGTAATGCAACGTTTGTTCCCTCTAGGGTGACTGTTCAAATGATGTTCAGAAATTCTTTCTGATGTATATTTTGGTGCATGTGTGTGTATGTCTGTTTTTTTTTTTGTTTTTTTTTGTCAGGTCTAATTACATTCCCCAAAGTTACTCAAATGATACAGTTTCATTAAAAACAAAAGAGAAGGTCCCAGTGAGTCAAATGCAAATTAAGCGCCTGGAGACAAAGTTAATAGTCACAGCGTGTGTGTAAGGGAAAACCACATTACATCTGAAGGGGTCCTTTCAGCTTGGTTCAGGCCTCAAGTGTGCGGCTGACAGACTTCAATTCTCCGGGGTTTGGTGTCTCTTTGAGTTTGAGGTTCTGAATCTACACACATGAGCTGCCTGGGGTGATAAACAGACCAACGAATCTCCTGCTGTGAACTGAAGACGTGAAGCCAGGATATACAGACAAAGGTAGTGAGCACTGCGGGCTCAAGACGACGGTCAAGATCAGGAATAATGAAGCTAGTTTAAAAAAAAAGTATTCAATGTTTTATGAGAAGTTTTGATCCAGCAGAATAAAGGAATTTTTTGATGAACTTGATTTATTCAGAGTGAAAGTTTACACTTTAGTCTAATTTTAACTCCTTTTACAGGTGTAACGTTGTCACCCCAAAGCCAATTTAGTTCGGTCTTATTGTATTTACTTATGATAATAAAATGCAGCAAAAAATAGCAGCAAAAAAGAACAAACAAAAAAAAAATCACAGAAAGCTTAAAAAGCTTGTGGCCTTGAATCAGTCAATACGTGCAAATATAATAACATCAGTAATAACAAAAAAATTGGAAAAGCTGTGTATGGTAAGCAGGCAGGCAGATAGAGAGGAGAGAGAGATTAGCTGCGTTTCCATTAATCATAGAACTGTGCAAATTGAAATTACAGAAACAAATTTGCTTAATGGAAACACAGCAATTCTGAGAAAACCCTCTCTTTTTGATAAAAAATAGTTGTTACGGTGGGATGAGGTGGTTTCTCAGCCAAATCAAAATAGATATGTTTCGCAACACTGCAATGGAAACAGCCGGATGTTACTACTGTAGAAAGCTATGAGGAAGACAACAGGAAGTAGTCTTCTGTGTGGTTAGTCGTTTCTTTTTTTTTGTTTAGACAATGTGCAGCTGGCTCCACCAGAGCTCTCACAGCATCGCACAGTCCATAACAAGTTGTGTGTCAGTCGAACGTGTTGAATCTGTAGGTCTTCTGCAAAATCACAGACTGCAATTTCCCCAAAATGCTGCATATATAGTCACCCCCAAGTATAAGGGGCTTTTCACTCCAACGGCTGAATAAAATGCCAACATCTCCTCTGAGGCTGATAGATGATGAGCACTCGCGCCATGGCTGAAGTGTGAATATAAGCTCATGTAACTGCTGACATCTGTCATTGCCATTGCTGACTTATTTAATAGAAAAATCGCAATTGCAAAATTGTGTTTTTCGACATTAGCAGAATACAGACAGATTTGCACGCTTTTGTAATGGAAATGCAGCTACAGATGGCAAGTCCAAAGAACCCAGGATCCTGACAGACACATTTGTTTTATATACCACTAAAAGACAAAATAGTAAGTACATCATAATAACAGTTACTTCTTTTGTAACATTCAAGATACCATCTTTTCGAACCAAACTGATAAGTGGAACTTATTGTGAAATTGGTCTTGAAAAACTTGGAAACCCTCTTCTGGAATTTGTCTTATAAATAAGTATTGTATATATATTTGTTAAGTAATGTAAACATTTTAGGAAACCAGAGTTTTGGATTTAAGGGCTTAGAGAAAATGTGAGAATCTGACACTGGCATTATTAACAAGCATTTTTGAAGCATTAAAAGTTTGCAAAGAGGTGTAGTCCTTGCCCAAGGCATTTTAAAATATGAAAGAAAAAGATTTCAAATAAAATATGATAGAAAGTTTAATGACAGTTCCTAGTAATAACAAGACCCTTTTCTTTTACAACACCAATATATTGATTATATCATAATCTCTTTGTTACCCCAGTCAATGTGTTTCTACTCAAGGTCATATTCTCCCTAATGATAAAGATGACTCATGAGGTTTCAGTTGATTGGATACATTTTTGTGTTACTTTTTTTCTCTCTCTCTCTGAATATAAAATAATAAGCTCTTTGAATTATCTAAATATTTGTTTCTTCCTCTTTGTTTTTGTTCATCCTTTGAGGTTATGTAGTTTTTTATCCTTATGGTTTTGTGTAACACTTATGTGTTAAGTGTGAGGAGGAAAACATGATCTTCTGCATTTTTATTTGTTCAAGTTTACTTTCTTTACAAAGTTTAAAAGAAAGAAAAACAGATTTATTTTTTTACCTCAGGCCCTGAATTGCATCATCATTTCAGATGCACTGTATTAGCACTGATCAAGTACACTAATCCTCTCGCCCTCTGATGTTAATCCTTGACTTGCTCTTGTTTGTATCTTTCTCCTATAAACATATTCACGCTAACATCCCCTGCAATTTTGTCTGACTCCTCCTGCTGAGCATGAACCTCAGCGATGATGAAAATACCAATCCATCACTTTCATGTTTTTGCATCTTCCTGTAAATTCAGTGTGAGAAATCTGTGAGTAAATCTTCATCAAATCAGCATGTTGTGATTACTCTGTGATTTATACATGGCTTACAAAGGTGCATTGCCATTAGTGACAGTGAGCTCCATGTTTTTGCCATTTTTTTTTCTTCAGGAATATCTCATCTCTTCTGCAATCAAACAAACAAACAACTCATGGATAATTGAAATAATGACTGAAAAAAATATGCTAAAGCTAGAACTATTTTTCAGAAAAGCCAAAATCCAGCTGACGCTGACCATAAAAACTGTTTTGCAAAATTGAGGAAGTTATGCCAAGTTTTGCCGTTTCCATGAACCTAACATAGTACATCAAAATGTATGCAAAAAAATTCCCCATATGAAACACAGCATAATGTCACCAAAACTAACTTTAGGTTGTTTTCATCTTTTTTTACATAAATTTTTCTTGCACTACTCAAAGACCTGTCTATTAGGTACACCTATTTGTTCATTTACACAGCATATCAGCCAATCTCATGTCAGCAACTTAATGCGTCTAGACTTGGTGAAAATGACTTGCTGATAATAAGCTTCTTTCAAGTTGAAAGAAAATGGTCTAAAAAAGAAAGCCTATCCAATTGTGTGGATGAAAATGTCTGGTTGATATCAGGCAGGTTTGTGGTAATTGAAAGAATCACCATAAAAACCTTTTTGCAGCCAACGTTAAATACTGTCTGTAAAAATACAAAACGTCGAAGCCCTAAAGCAGACTGGGTATGGCAGCAGACGACCACACCCGTTGCCACTGCTGTCAGTTAAGGACGGCACACTGAGCAAACAAGCTCAGTAACTGAGCTCAGTAACTCATCAGTTACTGAGCAAACAATTTGCACAGGTTAAAAAATACTGAGCTGTGAGATACTGGAAAAATCTTGGATTTATGATCTTTGATTTCACCGGCAACATTCAGATGGCTATGTCAGAATTTGCCACAAACAGCCTGAAAGCTAGATCCAGCCAGCTTTGAGTCTGGGTGAAGGGTGGAGGGCCAAGACCTAATCCACTTTAAAACTCATAAAAATGTTCAAAAAGTTTAGATAAAAAAAATGAAAATCTAAGTGCTATTTTTATCTGATCTGATGCTGCTCTGGCAGATGGTAAAATGAGCCCTTTTGGCACTTCTAAAGTATTGCAAAATTGCAGCATCAACTTCTACATTTTGTCTTCCTTCTGTCCCGTTTCCTCTTGATGTACTTTCTTAACAGTTAGATTTTTATTTGGGCTGCCGAGTTGACTGTCCCTCTGAAAGCAACTTTTGCACAGCCACAGTCCTCCTTCATGGGTGTTGTGCTAAAACTGTGTATCAGTTTCTTGAAAAAGTATATTATTTCTAAGTTAAATAATTTAGGTACCAAAGGAATGGGAGGAGGGAGATGCTGCAGTTCACATTTAAAGCAGCCACTGAGGTCCATGTCAGTCCCCCTTTTGGCTGGCAAGTTTATGAAAAAACAAACAATGAGCCTTGCAATTTTATCAATATTACGTATTCATTTCTGGAGGCCTGCAATACTCACTATTATGCCGCAAGTAGCCCTGCATTGTCTGTAACAATGGATTTAGAATTTCCCATTTGTCCACCGTGCGGCTGGCTTTAGAGGGGATGAAACAGGCACCAGGGAGAAACACACACGCATGAAACAGAAAGAGACACAGCAGCAAATCAGCTGGGGAGACTCTTAAAATGAACAGAAACATAACAAAGGCAGACAGATAACGTGGCACTGAGTGGAGCTAAATCGTCAAACACACTGAAAAAAATATATATATATGGATGGCAAACACAGGATTACTCATCAGTTACTGACAAAAGGGCCACTGGGCTTTCCTTTTCTTAAACAAACTAAAAAAAATCCTATGATTAGTGTATGGTTGGCTAGAGTTTCGGTGCAGACCAACTGAAAAGGCTTCAGTTAAGAAGAAACTGCAATATGTCTTCAAGTAAGAGATGTACAGAAATGGGCTGTTGGAATCAATAAAAGGATTATTTTTTGTGGAAAAGCCCATTAACGCACAGTTTTACTGGCTTAATTTTTAATCTCTGCCTGAAGAAAAATTCTAAGAGATTTTTTTGTACCTTCAAAACTTATATTCAGGTTATCAAAAACATATCTGACTTAAAAAAAAAAAAACAAGAAAAGAAATGTGATAACACAAGATTAAAATATCTGGTCTTGTTTAAATTTATCTTTAATTGAAATTGTATTTCGTCTCTCATCGTTATAAAAATCTGTCTTCTGAGCTATAGTTTAAATATACAGCATATCCTGTTTAGGGCTTCACTTTAACAGGGGTGTGAAGTGGCAGGACTAGTTATTTCTTTCAAATAAAAATCTATTGACATTTAACATTTGAGGAACCTTTAGAGGCTTCTAAGTGTTTTCTGGAGGAAAAACTCTTAAAGCTTTAAATGCCTATCTGATGAAAGCATTTGACCTTTATGAGGATCATTATATTTTATCTAAAAAAAGAAACAAGCTTTTTAACTTATAATGATCAATACTTCTCAAATCTATTTAAAAATCATGAGGTTTTCTGTGCAACATTTTACCCACTTTAAGTTCTCATACATAACCAAACATTGTTTAAAAGTAAAGGCGACAACTTACATACATACACCTTAATATATGTCATTTAATTAAAATCATACGCTGGCGCTGTAAAAGATCAGGATTAATCACTATTCATATTTATATTTCTTTAGGTTGAAATATAAATATGCACACAGATCTGCAAACTCTTCCTGCAGCACTCCAACCAATTATAATTCAATTATCAGTTGTTTTTTTTTTCGTTGTTGTTGCAGACAGCAGGTAGTGTAGCCTCCCTGTACTCATGCTGAAGGCCGAGTGCCTGAAAGAGCACCAGATTCCTGAAAGAGAGGCTCAATTTCAAAGCGTCAAATTGTGAAGTCAAATGTATTTTATGTTTGAGATATGCAGCCTTCTAATAACAACTGAAGGTAACATACTTGAATGTGGTACAAAATGGCAGTATGTCCCTGGAAAATACCTAACACTATAATTTTGTTTCCTTAGAATTTGATCAAAGGTGTTTATGGACGCTGACCACAAATACATATCACCCTTTTCGGATTTTCTCTTTTTTTTTTTGAAAAGCATGTATCATTTCTTTTTGCTTCACAATTGCACCTTACTTATTGTTGGTTTGTCACTTAAAATGCCAATAAAATACATTCAAGATTGTGGTTGCAAATTTACACTATCAAAACCTGAGTGTAGTTTTGATGTCATAAATCGAAGTGTTTTCCTGCCGTTTCAGAGTAAAAGTGAGGAACAATGATCGGTATTTTAGGCAGGTATGGTATAATAAGTCAGCATACAGCAATGAGAACAAAGCCTGAACCTCCAGGGAGCCCTCAGGGATTTTACATTGAGTGCTTCACATTTGAAGTATTTGTTCACCTCCTCTTCTCTCTTTCATGGAAGCTGCATATACATAATTGATACACTGGATGTGTTGTTTTTACAAAACCGTAAACAAGATATACACCATTTGTCATCCCTTTTCACACTCTTACCACCAACAGTAACTCCTAAGTTTCTCAAAGGAATTCTACGACTGATCTTGGTAAATTAGTTTATTCAGTGTGTAGCAAAAATGTTTTATAATGCATAAACTTTTTCACATTTTCTAACATTACGGTGACAACAAAAAATATATTTTATTGATCTTTTATGTGATTGACTTGCACAGCTGAGCTGCACAGTAGATCACATTGTAAACATTTTAAAACGAGTATATAAATGCTTCAGTTTCTATTTGTATTCAGCGCCTTTCAACTTTTAGATGTGTCTCTGCTTCAACACACCTGGATCAAATCATCAGGACATTGGCAGGAATATGAAAAACTTGACAGCAAACCGAGGAAGTGATTCAGCCATTTTATTCAGGTGTCTTGTGCCAGGGTGGCATCTTAAAGATGGACGTCATTTGTCTTCAGCTCCAGTGGTGAACGCAGCACAAGGTTACAGCTTCAGATAAGTTTAAAGCAGGTTTAGGTTGTCAAACAACATCCAAGGCTTACCGTGCCTCTCCATTCAGTCTGACTGAGCTTGAACTATGAAACGTTGAAGGAAGCATATCAGTTTCTAGATGTGCAAATATGGAGACATATTCCCAACTGACTTGGGCCTGAAAATACAATGCTTCTGCAAGATGTTCACTCCTGAAACTGCTGGATTTTCAGGAGTCACTGTCCAAAGTGGTGGAAGCAGAAAGAAATTTTGCTTGTGGACTATGCCTACAAATTTGCACAAAAAAGACAAGGGAATTATCAGGGCAGAATTAATGCCATGAGGTTTTGGGGATCTACAACAAGCAGTTATAGGACATCTGATTAAATACATTGTTCACATCATTATGGCTGAGAAGCAACATACCCACTTTGGGTTTGTTATTTATTATGGAACTGTTGGGAGTATGTTTAGCATTGCCTTTCACCATTTCCACTCTTTTTAGAAGTACTTGATGAAGTAGAAGATTTTTAACATGCTTAACCATTAGAGGCTTCCCCATTTCTTTGAATCTTGAGTCTCTGTCTGAATCTTGCTTTTATTTCTCATTTTCTTTGCATGGCAGAATTTTAACGCCAGCTCAGGCAGTAGCTCATTGCAAAGTGAAGCTTGACATTTTTTTTTTTAATACAGCACTGCCTGAAGGCTCGGAAGCATAAACCTTCTTCCATCTTTGCTTCTGAGAAACTCAGCCACTCTGGGATGCTCTTTTATACAGAATCTTTTAACAGACAACATGCTAGTTGACCTAAATAGCTGTGACACTTAATGTGTTTATTTTATTTAACTTTTTCTAAACTTTTCTAGGATTTTTGTAAAAAAATAAAAAATAAAAAACGTCCTTTAAAAACTTGAAATAATCATGTATGTCAAAGAAGAGAGTGGCTCTTAGTTAAATATCAACTGGAGCCAAGTTAGAATGTGCTAAGTAGTCTGCAGAATGAAACCATGCAAAACTGGAACCATAACTTTGTTTTCTGTAACTTTTTCATAATATAATAATCTTGTGTCTAATTGCAAATCATTTGAGTACAAATCTTTTATCAGAACATGCTGGGGAGTTAATTACACATCAGTCAGATTAATTTATGTTTTGTTATTTAGATAAAAGTTTATAATCTGTGAATAATTATGGTAATTCAAAACAAATAACAAGCACCTCAGCTATCCAGGGACTTCTATTAGAGGCGTACCAGCCTTAGGTCAAGATGGGAATCAGCAAAGCTTCCTAAATACGGGGACAAAATCAAAGTCATGATGTTTTTGCCTTTAAAGACATCCTAAAGTGAAAACAGCTTTTAGAAATTGGAGCATTCTTGCACTTGCTGATGTGTTCTGTATGCTTATTGTTTCTCAGTCTGGGTTCGTTACATCGAGTTCACAAAGTTTTCTGTGAACTTTGTTGTGTTATTTTTACTGACTAGTGAGTATTTCGCTTTCTCAATAAACATCTGCTGTAAAGTTTGGGGTGAATGTACAACACATCAAGAGGGTGACAAAACTGTATGTATTTCAACTGTATATAACTGTTACTCATAAAAGTGTGCATTGCAGTGTTTCTTGAGTTTTACAAATGTCTTTTAGGGCTTCAGTTTTTGTCTTCTGTGACTTGTCGTCACTTTTGAGAGTTTGTGAGGCAGAGACAGATAGCTAAGATTTAGCAAGTCTGTCAAATATCTTAAACATATAACAATATTCTTAAAATTAAATTTCCTGCTTTGACTGAATTGCATTATTTTGACGTCGTAACACCACTCGGCTCCGGTTGGAGTATTGGTTTCTGTCTGTGCTTCACATCCCACAGGGCTCTGGGCTGCAAACTGAGCCAACTTTACTGCTGAGTCCTGCCACTTCACAGCCCTGTTAAAATGATTTGCTGCCTGAATTGGTATAGCCCAATTTCAAGGCTGCCTCACAGGCCCAACTCTTCTGATTATTCAGATTATCAAAGTCCTGCCAAAATCAGAATGGGCTGTGTGGAGGGAAATAAGTGGAAGAAGCTCTCAAAAGGGGGAAAGTATTTTTGAATTGGCTTCATGGACACACTCAGGAGGTTAACACATTTTTAGTACACATTTTCTTATCCAAAAAAAAAAGAAAGGTTGTGTTTTAGTTTATGGGTTTTTGTAGATGCTTTCCATCTACTTTCCTGTGTTTTTACTGTCCTTGTATGGGTGCAATGGAAAAAAAACCCTATCATAATTATAGTCTTCTTAAGAGGCCAAAGCAATAAGCGCACTCAAAAATCCAGTGGGGAAACTGCATGTTCTGGTGTTTGTGGATGACTCAGAATATTGTGTGAATGTTAATTTGCTGTCACACCGTTTCCTTTTTTTATGCCACATGGTGGCATTTTGAAAAACACTCATGTGGTCCTAACTGTGAGCAAATAAAGAAGGCTTAAGGAACATTAAGTCCTGTGATGCCTTTGAAATGTGTTTGTTGCTTTTGATGGGCCCCCATTGTGAAGAGTTTGTGTAAACTGGAGATTGATAAGGTGCAGTTCCCAGTGTCCTGCTTCAACATGATTGGGTAAAATACTTTTATTTGATGTTGTCATCTTGTTTTAATCATTTTCTTTCAGAATCAAGATGCAACAAGCAATCTGGGAATTCAATACTCATAGATTGTTACCAAGTAGCCCGATAATTACTAAGTTGAGTTACACAGACAGTCAGTGACACCTTGAGTTTTCCTTTCTCTTTCAGGCATCACACATTCCTGCATTTTAGTAAATCACCTGCATCAGAGGGCCCAAGATTAAGAGATGGATGCTACACTGTCAAATATCTAAGACACTCATTTGAGAGCATCTTTTACTAATTTTATTAGGCAGTCTGACACCACTAAAATTAACATTTGATACACATTATAATTATGGGGGTATTAAAATGTATCAATAACAAGGTTTGTAATTTGGATGTTGTCAGAGTTGACACCTATTAAACACAGCAAATAACACAGGAAAGACAAGAGAAAGTTAGATTCTGAATACTCGCGAGGAGAGCAGGCAGAGATGTGCTTTCAGTTACAAATCTCCTACCGCTCTGAAGCACATTTGCCTGCCCCTCTCTTTTTTATTGTCTTTAGGATCCCTAATCACAGAGACCGCTGTAACTCTAAAGGGAGGGGGAAAGACACTTCATCACACAGTCACAGTGCCAAGATTATCACTAACTAACAACACTATTTATCTCACACTAGCTTATCTAGTTCCTGACCCAGGATCAAACAGGACAAGTTGTGAATCTTCACGGCGATGGTTTTATAGCTATCTTAATAGCTCAAAGCAGGGCGTTCTGTGAAGAGCTGCTGTCTCTGCTCTTCTTCAGAGAGGCCCTCTGAGAAAGGAAATCAGAGTGATTAACAATACAGAAACATTTCTTAAAAGATATGACTAAAGCAAATAAGAGTACATAAGGTAAGAACATTATGAAAGTATAACAAATAGTTGATAATACTACAAAATACCTAACAGATGTAGTTTAATTTAAAGATATGTAGTCCTATAACTGCAGTCAAAGCATGTAACCTGTCAACCACAGCAAAGGATACCAAGATATCTGTCAAACAGAGAAAAAAATAGAACGAATGACATTTGTCTCACGGATTGACTTTGACTGGAGCACTTTTTATGGCCACAGTTTGTATCCTGATGTGAGGTCAATCTCCTTCAGGCGTATTTTAACCAAGTTTTGGCCTCAAACAGGTGAAGCTGCCTCAACTGTCAAACAGTGACAGCTGGTAATGACAGTTATTATTCCTGAAATCAAGCGAATACTTGATGAATATTTCTCCTGACCATTTTATTCGCAGGGATGACATAAAAATAGCCTGGATAATGTAAATTGGATCTGTCCATCATGAGCCTGTTTAGCATTCCCACACAGCAATGAAGGAAATTGGCAGGGGCACACCAGTGTTTTTGTTGAGTCAACAATCCTCATTTCAAATTCTAATCCACTAAAAGTTGCCAAGGTCGTGATGGGTTTACATAATCTCCAAGATCTGTCACCACTATCACTACACTGAATGTACTGTACATTTGCACTCATAGGACTGATTCCTAGCATTATAATTTTTGTATAGTCTGTGCCTTTATGATTATCTGAATTATTTTTAATGTTTGGACTGTGCAGCTCTGACAGAGCGTGTGCATGACCTGAAACTGCTGGCTTGACATGGAACCCACAAGTTGCTATTTTTTAACTGTCATAAAAATGAAATACTGGAAATAGCAAAATATTGTTGTTATCCAGGGTTTTTTTTAATAGAGGCCATAAAAAGTACAATTGCTAATATAACTTAATTCAGTTTATTTATTTAGCACCAGTTCACAACAAAGATCATCTTAGTCCACTTTAAATGAAAAACAGATCAAGTTTATAAACAGAAATATAGATTAAATCCATTCACAATATCTGAGTTGTGGCTGCATTTTAAAGCAACTCCTCAAACACACCGCAGCGTTGTGTGCTGTCATGGGACAATTGAAAGAAATCGACTAAGCTACTAGGAAAAGAGGTGTGGACCTCCACATGTCTAATTCATCCTTAGACACAGTTTATAGATGCCTGAATGTGCCACGTTCATCTCTTCAATCAATTATATGCAAGTATATGCAAACGTGAGAATGATCAGCGACGCTTTGTGCTGGGCCCTCACGAGAAGCGTTTGAAAGAGAGAGCTACTTCCTTCCGAAGCTGGGTTTTATACCTCCCATGACATCACAGAGTTTCCTTCTTGAAACTCTTCCTCCTGCTGGTGGAACCAAAGTGGGTTAATGCAGTATATTGTTAAATCAATAGTTACACCACCCTCTTGCATTCAGTCCTTTGGGACTGGAGGTCCAACAGAGATCAGAACAGATTTCCCACAGTTTCTATTTTTGCTTTCTTCATCTTTTTCTTTATTCTTCCCACCTCCCTTTCCTGTAAGTGTCTGGTGCCATTAAGCCATTGGAGCTGAGAAACGCAATGGTCACACAAAATCCTCCACTGTTGTGTTTGTGTGCGAGCTCAAAGCAGAAACAGATAGCACCAGTCATGCATACAAACCCATCGCGTTCTGTCATGGTCTTAGGTGTATTTCTGACCCACATGCACAAACACCCTCAGGAGCTTCAATGGAGCTTTGAAACAGTTTATTACAATATTGAGTAATAAATGGTGAGTGAGATGGGAGATTGGAGACCTGGACAACAGGATCACTGTGATCACATTCTATCATCACAGCAGTTGAAACTTTTACTTTCAAAAGAAAGTAAAAGTTGAGATGAAATAATGGCAGGGAACTGACGACTTACCGATGAAGACAATGATGGACACGAGGAAGGGGTGAGTGGAATTTGGTTTGGTGATTGTTAGATTGTATGGAGAGATTTGGAGCTGTGAGTCTTGAAGATGTGAAATCGGAGAGGTCAGAGGACACTGGAGACTTGGAACGAGGAACGGAGAAGAAAGCTGGAGATTTGAGCATTAGCAAATGCAACGTAGGAGGGCGGACAGATGATTCACAGAAGGATAAAGATGATGATGAAGTGGAGCGTAGAGAATGCTGAAGGTAAGATGAATCCAATTGATATTGCAGGAAGCAGGAGTGAATCTTTGACTGAGGAAGTCCAGGTGATCTCAAGTCATGGTAAGAGGTAATCATTAAAGAGAAGCACACAAAGAGAAGTCAGAACCAGGTAGCATGCACAGGGAACAAAAACAACATGGAAACACGGAAGGCTTTGGTTACCACATAGGTTAAAATACAAAGACGAAGAGTGTCTGACATCCAACTCCTCTTATTGTCCTACTGATGATCTTAACGAGGAGCAGTCAGGAACCGCCCACCAGTGGGGAACCAGCAGCTCTGGGTCTCCTCTGCACCCTCTGGTGGTAAACTACGGCTCCAGGAGAAAACAGAACAGCAGACAAAAACCCAGAGACCCAACAGATTCAGCTGACTCATTTGATTTCAGGCTTCATACAAATATAGTATCTGTCTTCTGACACCCAACAGGTGGGGAGCTTGAAACTAGAGTCTGTCTCATTTGCATTTACTCTCCTTACTTTGCTGTCAAAGTGTATGACTTTTTCTATTAAGTAAGCACTTTTTATCAACCTTCATTGCTGCTTGAGATTCACATGCTGTACTTCAATTATCCCCTTGAAGGAAAGTGATTTTACTTGGAATCCTATTACTTTTCCAACTTATCATTTTACGTGAGAATATTAGTTTCTCGTTATGAGAGTAAACCAATTAGAAAATGAAGGAAGCCAACGATTCATCCAGGCGTGGATATTAATGCAATGGAATTTAAGGCTCTATACGTTGTTCTATCATAGATTCTGAGTCAATCAGGAGATTAAATGTATTGGCAGATCATCCATCGATCATTAGGAGGATCAGGATCAGACAATCCATTAGATGCTGTGTTGCTACAGTGTGCATAAGGGAGTGAAGGAAGTTTATGACTTAAAGGTAAACAAGCCAGTTGAGATCATTCTCCTGCGACCGACCACTCCTGCTTCTGCTCTTCACCCCCAAAACCAACTCATTGCGCTCTCATTTCACACTTGATAGCAAATGGAGGGTGGGAGAAATTGGGTGGAGGAAGATGAGGTGTTGAGGGGGGGGGGGGGAGGGTGCAACAGTTTTGGAAAGTGAAGAGCATGGACAGGTCAGGATACTGAACAAGGGTTAAGCGGGGTCAGCGGTGGATAAATAAAAATACGAAATGGGTGAGGTAAAAAGCGAGATTTAGTTTAATATTAGATTTCTACCTCCAGTGGAATCATTAGTTTTCACACTGATTACCATATCACATCATTGTGAAACATGATGGTGGCAGCATTAGGATAAATTAACACATTCGAGGGTCAGGGAAGCTTGTCAGAATTTAAGAGAAGATGGACAGAGTTAAAAACAGGGAAAAGAAAGATCAGCTGTTTTCTTGAGTTCTAATTTAACTTTAACTAAAAAGATAAAAACATCGAATGGTTTGCTTCTTGTTTTTTCTTTTTATCCTTGTGCAGATCAGAATATTAGAGTTCAGCACGATCCAGGGAAGCAGTTCTTAAATTTAGAGAATCTTTTCACATATTTATCACGCTCGGAGAAAAAGTATAAATCAGTCCTAAAGTAATTGGGTGTAGCTTCCCATCTTACTCGTTTTGCTTTTTCATAATTGGTGACTATTGATTTTTCGAATACAAAATTAAAATGAAGAATTACCCTAATTATCTTTCTGCAAGGACTCTTTAAAGGGGCAGTATTATGTGTTTTCCAGCCACATAGTATAAAAATGTTGTATATATCAAACATCACTTAAAAGAAAGTTGACTTTGCAATTGAATGCCTTGAAACTGGGTCTCTGTCTCTTTAAGAAGTTTCTGCTCTATCCATCACTCCACTCTCAGCATGTCATCATATTAACATTTCTCTATTAAGCAATTACAAACGTTCATTTGTGAACTGGACTGAGAAATAGTTCATATAATAAGGTCAACAGATGTGCAGTTCTACCAAGTGTTTGAAATTTTGCTGCTGCTGCTGCTAGTCTGAATTAGCTAAGTGAGGGAGTTGCGGTAGGAGGTGCTCATAAGAAGTTTGGTTTGGAAACTGCAGCTCCGAGGAGGAAGTGCGTGGAAAAGGTGGAGCTTGGTGAGAGTAAGAGTTTACCCACTCCCAATGGCTGACACAGGAGAGTAAATTATTTCTCAAACATGCATGAAAGAATTAAGGCAACACTCCTGGTATGTTTTTGTTCAAGGAAAAACATCAAATTGACAAGTAAAATGTCTTTTAAGTTATATTTGATATATAAAGCATTTTTCTAAACAGTAAAGAGGGTTAGGGTTGGGTTGTGTTATGAAATGCCGCTAAACCTGGAACATACATAGTACTGCCCTAGGTGCCTCTTTTTACACCTCTTCTGCTTCTTTGTAATGAGCTACATGCAAACAGAAATATCCAGAAATTATTCCAAGAATTCAGCCATACCTGCTTGTATAAGTAGCAGCATTTTTTTTCTATTTGTTGCATGACAAGGCACTGCAGAAACATCAGCACCCCATTGAATCACATCACCAGAAACCATGCATGTAATGGATGTTTGATATCAAACAGAGAATTGAAAACTCATGCTTTAATCTATTATTTAGAGTATAAAATTTTAAAGAGCTCCCAACTAGCTGACTCTGGGTTCTTCGTGAATGCAATAAGATAAATAATTTACCTTGAACGTGAGACTTATCTTCTTTAATGAATTTCAGAAAGTGACTTTACAGCTTTAAACTGTCAGCTTATTTACTAAAAAAAAATTATCTTATTTTTGACCAAATAAGCACAGCTATGAATTAAATTCAACTCTTAATGAGAAAGGTATTAGGTTTTCTTTTAACCCATATTTGATTAAATTACCAAACTATTGTAAAACAATACATACACAGTATTTCAAATGCTTGCATTTGTAGTAAAAATCAAGTTTGAAGCTTGAGTTTTTTTCAAAAGGTTTAAAAAACATTTACAATTTATATTTATATATATATATTGTATATATTTATATATATGTTTGTTTTTTTACATATTTGTTAAAAATTATGACTATGTCGTCACAGTATAATATGTAACAGACAATGTGTGAAAAAATTCTAGCACATCTGTCTTCCCCTTCTGGTCCTGCAGCAGCTAATCAAATACTCTACTCTGTCAGAAACAACCAAACTGAGTCAACGGGAGGGTCTCAGCGCTGCCAATCATCCTTGTATATGCGCCACTAACACACTCTCCGTTAATCTGTGCTGTGCCTCAGTCGGTTCACCACAACAAAACCGGCCATGAATGCTGAGGCTAATTATCATTGCCATCGACGACAAGGGACGCTCACAACTTTGCCATTCGCACATTGAACAGCACCAATATGAGGATGATTGACAGCGCTTAGACACTCCTCCTGGCTCTGATTGGTTGCTTTTGACTGGGAACTGTGCATTTTTCAAGACGGCAATAGTAGGATTGTGGAGGAGCTCAATCTTTCATGCCATACTGTCGCAGCAGGGTGACAGTTTTAGGCAATATGTAAAAAAACATTTTTTTTTTTAAAGTTAAATACTGTCTTAAAGCAAACAGGGCTGATGGGATAAAATGAATCAGAATGGGTGGGAAGAGGAAGTCTGTCAAGCTTCTTTGTTTAACGCCATAGTGTTTGCATTATTTTTTTTAATGAAAAGTCCCTTCGTGACTCAATAGCTCCCACGCTGTTCTGCACCTCACTCCACTTCCATTTTCTTCATGCTCGAGTGATGGCACTCGTCTCGATCAAGGGACTCAAACCAAAACAGAACAAATCAAAGAAACTAAAAGTTGTATTTTGGAGCAGTGTTCACTTCAAACTACGTCATCCCTCTAACGCCACTTAACTTCTTGCGCAATGCCAGGTGGAAGCGTGAGATATGAAAGCTGCCTCTTTGTTGTTTTAGAGATAAAGATGCAGACATTTGAACAGAACTGCGGAGAGGGATGGTGATGCAGAGGGCTCACTGGTGCTGCCTTCCTCAGCCAATGCTTTTAGCAAGAGTGAGCTATAATTTTCTAAACCAGGAAGAGTGACTGCATCGCGCTTCAAACAGCACCACATGCTCTTTGATTCACATATTTTCATGAAAATACTTCTGTCGAAGCGTTTATTCTCTCGCTTCTGCCGTTATTAACAAGATTTAAATAAGTAAACTGAACACAATCCTATACACTTATGCACATGCATACACACTTCTCTCTATATATATATAACGAATGAAAAGATTTAAATTTCAGGCTGGGTTGTGAGATGTTCTCATTTGCAAATTTGCCTTGAAGCACTGTAATAAACAGTACCTGAATGCCCTGAACTCAAAAGGCTTGGCGAACAAGATGAGTCATCTGCAGATCAGAGATCGAGGACGCAACTGATAGGGGTAGACACAGAGGGATAGATGAGGTTAGAGTGATTGTCACTACTTTAAAGCATCATAAAAGCTGAATGAGTAATATTTTCCTAACTGTTAAAATGTCAGTGATTAGTCTTTGTAGAAAAGCTCAAATGAATGCTAATCAGGTCCTGTTCATTATAACCATTAGGCAGGGCTCATCTGCACATTAAACCAAAAGTGAGTGAGAAAAGTGGCAAGATACAGTAAAAAACTTAACTTGTTAACTGCACCAAACAAATTAAGGGGTGCAGGGATGTAGGCTGAAAGAAAAAAAAAAAAAAACGCAAACTATTTCCTATTTGGCTTTTCCTTTCATTTGCTTTTCCCATAGACACAAGACACCAATCTTGAGGCCATTAATTCTCTCCTGAGAAGAATTACTGAATGATTAATTAACATTGTCAGAGTGTTGTGGACTTGGACAGAAAAGTCTCTGGCTACTGGGTCATTGTCAGGGCTCTGGGACTAATAAACAATCTTAATCACCCTGAATTACACTCAAGAGACAGGTTGCAAATCAGAAAGTAGAACAGAGGGGTAAAAATGACATTGAGCTTTGGCGTTAGAGCTGTCAGCTGCTGATGGGCTGTTATTTAGAGGCAGCGAAGCCACAGAACACGTTAGAAAAGGCACTCTGCTAGCACTCGCACAAATCTGCTTGATTTGTGGCCTCATAATGATTCAGCTGGCTGACATGTCTTTTAAAGAAAGAGGGTTAATATAACATTGAGATTTTTTTTGTTGTAATTTTACACACGGTGCTAATACACACATGCAATGGGTAACATAAGTGATGAACACATCGGTATAAAGATATTTCTAATATTTTAATTGATGTTCAAACATGGTACAGTCCAAATAATCCACACATTTGGAAGAAATCAATCCGAATTAGCTTGTGATTTTAGTTATGCCACTGGGACAATGGTCTTGCAATCGGTGACATAGGCGGGTTTGAGTCGTTGTGTCCTTGAGCAAGGCACTTTACCTGCCTTGCCTGCTGCTGGTTGTCAGAGAGCCCAGTGCCTGAGACCTTTGTCAGATTGCCCCAGGCAGCCCCAGACTGCAGTAGCCCTGCCCCAGGCAGGGCTACTGCAGTCAGTCATTCAGTGTGTGAATGACTGACTGTAGTGTGAAAGGCTTATGGGGGGATAAATCCAGATTACATTACTTCATGGTAATATAATAGTGATCATTCTTATTACATTACCCTGTATAATGATATGGTAATGTAATAAGAACAATTAGCTTCATTCTTACTATTTATTGGCTGCAGAGCAATATTGACAGTCTTTTACATTCCATAAATTCCAGTGCAAAATTGAAACAGTATAAAAAAAAACCAAGTCAGTCACAGTGTAACTGTTCTATTAAAACATCCTGAGCAACAGCAAAGCTATGGGTTTTGATTGTTTTTATTGACTTTAGTTTCTGTCCCTGCCCATAGCAGTGTTACAGTAAATATTCTTATAATGATAACCATGTATGGTCAAATCTCCAGTGCTTTTTTTTTTTTTTTTTTTTGGAGAATGGAGTTTTGTTAAATTAAGTTGCTACATTGTTTACCCGCTACATGGCGTTGAAGCAAGCCCTGCAGTTATCCTTTCCCTTGCTGAGAGTCTTTTGTTTTTGGTTCAAAAGTTAACATGGATTGGTGATCAGATTTGAAAACCTTTCCATAACATTTTATGCCTTACCTTTTTTCTTTTCCTTTCATTTCTTTGCTTTTGCAGCCTACTGACAGCCGCTGACAGCTGATTGTCTATCATTGTTAGTCTGTCTGTCAGGCAAAGCATTCAGGTTCATCACTGCTGAACGGTACCACATCAAGCAAACAAAATTGCACACTGCTCATGTTCACAAAAATAACTGCATGTTTACACTCATACAAATACACACAACCTTTGCCAAATGTGTCAAGTTCAGAATGTGAAGGGAAAGATAATCTTTCAGGAAGGAAAAAAAAGCAACAAAAAACGAAACAGACAATAACTGCTTGGATGACTGACAGATTTGGTTCTCTTACTGACCCACACAGCAAATCATTTAACGCACACCTACACAGTGCTCCATGGGGCCTCCATCTAAATCTTCCCCACCCTGCCTTGGACTAATAAGTACGACATCAAATCTGTCTGGGAAACTGGCTTTTTGCAGCACCAGAGGCCTTGGTACAAATCCACGGGGATCAATTTTACTGAAGTGTGGACACAAAGTGTGTTGGCACAACACCAGATGTGCAGGTTAGAAAGACACAGTCCTCTTTTGGGAATATAAATGAAATGCATAAAAGAAGATATAATGTGTCTCCTTTTGGCTGTCGGCCTTGTCCCGGAGTTTCTGCCATTAGGCAGTAATACACTTATGTCGTAGTTCTGGCTTGAAGCCTCACTATTAACTTGACTAAATGTGAGACCGAAGAAAGTCAGATGAGCTTATTTTAGATTTGCCACATTAAAACTAATGAGAAGTTCCTGAGAGGTAAAGTCCTCATAACACTGGTCTGGTTATAGCACATGTGTCAAACTCAAGGCCCGCGGGCCACATGTGGCCCGCCATGTCATTTTATGTGGCCCCCCCCAGCATTTTATAGGCCCATGATTGATTTAAAATAGGGTTTGAGCACGAATTGACTACAAACTACATCTCCTACAATGCATTCCGAATGTTACCAGCCAAAATTACGGCTTCTCGCCACTAGAGAGCAGCAGAGTCACCTCAAGCTGCTTATTGATTTTCCCAGCGAATAAAACTGAGACATGGACAAGCTAACATCAAAACGTCCAAGAAAAGAAACATCGATTTACAAGTAAGACTGTGAATGAAGATGAGTATGAGTTGGTGTCAGGGCGGCAGGTCTGACCGACAACATTAAAAAAATGTTGTCGGAACGACAACATTAAAAAAATCGGTCATGTACTATTTTTATCCGTGAAATTACAATCATATTAACATCAGCTATTTAGTCGCATTTTTTGCGGTTTAGTTAATATTCACCGTGAATCCAGATCCCATCACAAATTAAGCAGATAAATGTATCTACATTTTTCTCGTAGTGACAAAAACCACTGACTGAGGCCCCAATAACTTTAAATAAATTAAATTAAGCGACTTCACTTAAATTAGCATCACTTCCCCCTCTGGGGTCTGAACATATTTCCTCCTGGTTCCCATCTGTCCTTTTACCAGGATTATTTATTTATTTATTTATTTATTTATTTATTTAATTTTTTTATTTTTTTATTTGCATGGTTTCGCTTCTCCGAAACTGACAAATGTTACATCTGCAGCTCCTCCAGAGCGCCGCTCTGCTGGGCGTTCTGGACTCTGTAGAACCATTTGTCTCTGCTAATGACATCTTACTTTTTTTGATCCCAGGCTTAGTTTATGGACTGAACAGACAGAAACAGTTACCATTATACATTTTGAACTGTTGATTTTACTTTTGAACCATTTTTTTATGGTTCAAAAATACATATTTTAATTGTAGATTTTATTTTTGAACCATTTTTAATTGTAAAGTGCTGATTTTATTTTTGAACCATTTTTCATTGTAAAGTGTTGATTTTATTTTTTAAACCTTATTTATTGTGAAGTGTTGATTTTATTTTTTAAACCTTATTTATTGTGAAGTGTTAATTTTATTTTTGAAACCTTATTTTTTGTGAAGTGTTGATTTTATTTTTGAAACCTTATTTTTTGTGAAGTGTTGATTTTATTTTTGAACCATTTTTAATTGTAAAGTGTTGATTTTATTTTTGAAACCTCATTTATTTTTGAAGTGTTGATTGTCTGAAAGACCTTACACATGATTTGCCCCATATGGGGTTTGAACCGACGACCTCAGCATTACCAGCACCGTGCTTTAACCTGCTGAGCTAACTCACCTACCTTTCAAACTGTTGAGTTTCCATGGATTTAAGAAGAACTTACATGATCTTACCACAATGAAGATTTGATAAAATTGCTTATATTCCAATGTTTTTCAAAACAACATACATAATATTTTATTTTCCAGATATTTTGTATTTTGAAATGTTGATATTATTTTTGAACTATTATTTATTTTGAAGTGTTTATATTATTTTTGAACCATTTTTAATTTTCAAGTGTTGATTGTATTTCAGATATATTTTTTTATTTTAATGTGTTAATTTTATTTTTTAACCATGTTTTATTTGTAAGTATTGATTTTATTTTTTAGCCATTTAGCCAAGTCTCTGTAGAACCATTTGTCTCTGCTAATGACATCTTCAATACAATTGTTTGATCCCAGGCTTAGTTTATGGACTGTAATGTGAAATTAGGCACAAGTATAAGTCTGGCAGTTTGTTCACCAAGTTACTGTGCTCTCTGAGAGGATCTTTAAATATTTAACATTGTTCCATGTCCATCGTTGACGTTAGTCTCTAACAAAATGTGGATCATCTCCCAGGAACAGTGCAAAGAGCATGAGTTTCTGTGGTGTAGTGGCTATCATG
>NW_006799964.1:3620299-3634865 GCF_000485575.1 Poecilia formosa | reverse complement strand
TACATAAAATCAGTTATTTAACAATATGAGGTGGTGTTTAATTTATTTTTAACATTGTATTTTTATACATTTATGCTAGGGCTGCCCAACTTTAGTTTTCATCTAAAGTTGCTGAGCTACCATCTGCAACTTTAGATGCATTCCTTCTCTAACACACCTGGACCATTGAGTCACTATAAGCCTTTACAGAACTGAATGAGGGAAGTCAACCTTTTGTCTGGGTGTGTTTTAGCAGGGATGCACTCCTGATTTGTACCGTCAATGTGGCCCGTTAAAGGGGGCCAATATGCTGAAGTGGCCCTCGGTGAAATTGAGTTTGACACCCCTGGTATTTTAGTCTGATGTCTTTGGGTCCCTTAAGAAATATCCATTGATTCAGAAAAATGTTTGGATTTTATTCTTTAAACAAAAAAAAATCAAGTAATAAAAAGTGATACTTAAAGTTAATTATGTAACTTTAAACACAAATCTGATTTGCAAATATAAACAAGTGCGGCAGTACTGCAAACCTACAAAGACATGGCTGTCCCCTTAAGCTATAGGCCAGGCAAGAAGATCAAATTTACCTGAGCTTTAGCTATTTTAGAAAAAAGAATAGGCAAAGACTTCAATCTCTAGATGTGTAAAGTGCAGATGAAATTCCAATACCATTATTACAAAGTATTGACAAAGAGGGCCTGAATACAAATGTACACCACAGCTTTCTGATATTTTTCATGAACTAATTTGGAAACCACCTTTCCTCTCCCTTCTACTTCACATCTACGCAGTATCAATATAAAACCACACAAAACCCATTGAAGTCTGTGGTAACAACACGGCAAAATGAGCAGAGGTTTGAGCATGAATAGCTTTGGAAGATACCATAACTGCCAACTTTGCCCAAATAAAGTGGTACCTCAACAGTGGAACACATTTTAAAAAGATTAAAACCAATCACTAAGGCGAAGACAGGTAAACGTCTTCCTACCTAAAGTCCATTCTCTTTATTAAAACTGGTTTATTTACACACATTCAGAATGATCTTGGCATAAACAGCATCCTCAGACTGGTTGTTTTTAAAATGGCTTATCCTTATCCTTATCATGCTGAAAATTGGCAGTGATATTCATGCGAAAGCTAGATTTTGAACCATTTGTTAACCAGGTGCACTATGAACACAGAACTTCTTAGAGGGCTGGGAGTGAGCACATAGTACTACATTTTAGAAAAGAATAAAATAAAAGTCTTTACTGAGCCCTACAATTGAACAGGTATGTCAGTCAAAACTACTGTTAAACCACTGCAACAAGGTTGAAGACAGTCAAGTTAAAAAGCTTTTTTTTTTTCTTTTTTTTTTTTGCTTAAAAGACTTGCTCAGTTTTACACCTTCAAAGTCTTTTTCTGTTATCTGGCTGCAACAGTTTCATCAGCTGCACTCTTCATCAGACCCATCAGAATCAAACAGAAGTGCAAGTAATGCAGCAGCAACGTCAAGCAAATAACCTACAGCTTGAAACAATGTATAAGTTTGCATACATTTGCATAGGTTTATGAATATAATATGCTTTCATATCAAATTTTAAGAAGCATTTCTAATAACTAATGAGCAAATGGCTCATACAGATTATATTATTGAATATGTAATTCATAAACCTTATCTAAAAGGGTTGCTACCACTCTATGAAAGTCATTTCCAGCTTCTGTAATTAGCCAAGGAACACATAAGAAGTCATGGTGAGAAAAGCCAGCAGGGGTTGGAGGTGGGGAAGATGGAGGGAGGCTGGTCACAGCCAGGGACAGCTGCTCAACAGAGAGGGAAGGATCTTAAAAATCAGTGATAATTAGTCTGGAAAAAACTGGTGGAATTCAAAACATGATGATTGTTATTTTTGTCCAATTAAGATCACATTCCCTAGTAGAAAATTTGCCAAACAGACACAAGTACATTTAGGTAACAGTGGATGCATAACAACAATAATTGTGCTCACAGCTTTATAGTCTTCTTCAAATTAAAGGTTACCGCTGTCATACAAACACACAGAGTGCACAGAGGGAGAGAAACAGAGTGCGAGAAATAATTAGCCTCAAATAAAGTGGTACCTGAACAGTGGCACACATTTTAAAAAGATTAAAAGATTAAAAGCAATCACTAAGGTGAAGACAGGCAAACATGTGCTGATCTGCTAAGCCTACTATATATATTAAGGTGCTAATTAGTCTAGAACTAGTGGGGCTTGAAAAGGCTGGTGGTAGCAATATTATTCCCAGATTATAAAGTATCAAAAGAAAGCTTTAGTCTTTGACACTGTAAGCTGAATTTGAAGAACATTAAAAGCTGCGTTAATTTAAGAGTTCTGTCTGCATGTAATAAGGAAGTTTTCAGTCTGTTAAATGTATAGTCAAAAAATGTTGCTTGGAGGGCTTTAGATTTAAATCATAGACCATCAATGACTTGAAAGGCAACTAAAGTTTATTTAAAATACCAGGCTGAATAAAATGACACATGAAGAAGCTTCATAAATAATGTCTGAGCAATAATTTCAAGTGAATTAATATTGTATTGTCAAGCATAAAAAACAGCACATAAAAGTGAACAGTGATCAGGCGCACATGTAATAATATTTACGTATATACTAATAAAAAGCCTGCTAAGGAATATTTTAAACTACTAAGGTGTTACGACTGGCTCAAGGTCATAACAAAAACGGAAAACCTGCCGTGGTTAAAATGCATACAAATTAATATTTATTAATAAAAACAACAGTGGATTGTGGATATCAGTATCAGTGGTGTAATGCAAATGCTTGGATGTGTTGTATGAGTGCATATGGAAGTGTTGAGGTGCCAAAACAAAGACAAACTCAAAAGTGCAAAAGGAGGGGAGCTGAGGCCTGGCAACCAAACATCACAAGCGTCAAGCGGCAGAGTGGACGCTGAAGGCGACCCAGAAGACGGAGACAGCCAGGTTCAAGTACTCTGCGCTCCAAATGAACAAATCAGCAACACCTGTAAAGGGGAGGAGTACAAAGACAGACAAGACCTGCAACCCAGGCCCACAAGGCCCAGGGCCGTAACATAAGGTTAGGAAGTTGTCTGATAATTTACATTCTTGATACATGCAACAATATTTAGTCAGAATGAAGTGCAGCTGAGCAGGAACCTCAATGGAGCAGCAGAGACAAAATGATTGAGGCTACGTTCACACAGCAGCTGTTGATGCTCAGTTCTGATTATTTTGAGAAAATCTGATGGTTTTTTTTTTGGGTTTTTTTTTTTTTTGCATGGTGACGCTTTATGAAAATACTTGAGTGACGAAAAATGAATAGTAATCCAAAACCAGCTCTGACTAACAAGACCTACGTATGCATTTACTGCTTATCTTGATAAATTCGTTACTACAATTTTTGTTCACACTTTTCTACAGATATTTTTAAAACGCTCACTGTGACCAGTGTGTCCACTTGTTTACTTTTTTTTGTTTTGTTTTTCACATTTTGAAACACTCTCAGCCCTGTGAAAGTTAAAATAAACCAAATATTTTTAGACAATGATTTGGTAAGGGGATAAAGCTGTCAAACATACCTAAGCGTACACTTATCACTCCACTGCATATTGTAAAGTATAGTAATAATCATGATAAATACATGTCCATTTGTAGGGCACTCTCTCTCTCTGTACGTTTCTAGCTTTAACTGTTCTCGTCATTGCCAGTTCTTATGTTTTTCCTGTTATACATAATGCAATTCTCTTTTCTCTCTCCATTATTCAGCAGTCATTTTTCCATTAGATGTTGGCAAAATGCTTCACCAATGACTTGATCGATAAAGATTTTATTTTATTTTTTAAATAGTCAGGTTGATTTTATTTTATTTTTTATTTTTTTTTGCTGCTTTGGATATTGCTTTTTGCCATAATGACTACTAAACTTAATGAAATCTGCACACACAAAAAATCTTAAACTTTTTTTGCTCACAGTTGCACAATTTGGTCAACGCTTACGTTCAAACGTAGCAAGAGAGAGCATTGCTTCGGAAGGTTATCGTGCATAGAAACAACTTCAGGTTCCGTAGAGACAAATGAGCACTTGTCAGCAAGTCTGGCTGGAACATTACTGAAACTGTTTCAAACTTATAAATTTAAGAAATTGCTTAGATTTGCAAACTTGTGAGATGGCCCTCGTTATCATCACACTCGCTACGCGTGCTGAATGCATTTACAAACATTATATGCGTGCCATAACATTTTGACTAAAATGGCCCTCGGGTTGACAGAAGAAGGTGACAAGATACTTCTTCATTCCCAAGAGTGGCGTAGAGCCATTCAAGCAGAACTATGACTATCTGCTCATGATGGAGCTTTTCCTGTGATTTACAGTTGTTTGCGGTCATCCATCATGCGGCAAGCTGTAAGTGTTGACTGGAACTGCATCTATCCAGACAGACTGAACAAACTCGTTCATCACTTTAGTAAGGGAGGATGCTTCATGCCTCCAGTGAAGGTCAACTCCAGGTAGGTGGCTCTCTGTTTAAAATAAAGCTCAATGCTACTTTGACAACACAACACACACAGGTATCATGGGCTACTTCAGGAGGTTGGGGAAGAAAATGGACTACACTACTGTAGGGATAGAATAATGATAATTACCTAGCCAGGTTCTACATTACCATCCGTTATAATGACTACATGTCCATACAGTTGACAGCTTCTTGGGACAGAAAGAGGAAGACAAGATAAAAGAGTAGACTAGCCTTTTATAGCCAGAAAACCCCAAAACATAAAATAACCAGAACTAACTTTTTCACTGTTTTTGAGGGGTACAAATAATTTTAACATATGTCTTCAAGTTTTGCCCTCAAAACCAATGACAAAATTGATTTATTTATTTATTTGTATTTATTTATTTTACAAAATGAAATACCTTTCAGGCAGGAATATGTCAAATGAATTATAAAAAAATGATCGAGAAGTATTTTTTTTCTTCAAAGACCATTTATGAAGAATGAAGGTAAGCTCTAAGTAATTCTTATCTTTCTGTTTCTAAACCAGTTAAAAGAGTTTTACTAATGCCTCTATCTGAATGCATATGAATATTTTAACTTCTATAACACTCACCAAATGTGTTCTGTAAACTAAAAGGACATCTTAGGGCATCAGCAAATAGGGAATCGAACCAGCGACAGCTGTGTTTCAATGTAGTGACTTCGTTGCTTGTCTATTTTGTTTTTTTACTTGCTTTCTTTCTGAGTGTTTTTGACTGAGACTTACCCAGTCCCCCTTTCAGTGTGATTTTCTTCCATGTTACGTATCTATTTTTTGCATATATTTTGATTTTGGACATTGAAATGAACAAAAGTATTGTGAGCTACAGACCACAATGTAATTGAATAGGAAAGGCTGTGGGAAAAAAAAAAAAAGTAATATATGCCCTTTAATGCTTCTGCTTCCACTCCTTTCATCTCTCCACCACCACCACTCCAAAGTGCTTAGGGTGATGCCAATCCCCATTTCAATAAGGCAACAGCTCCACACGCAAGAGAGGATCAGACCACGAGCAAATGAAGATGACCGAAGTCAATATTTATCTGCATATTTAAAATGGAATTTGCCTTTCTTCTCCCTTATAGGTAAAGACTCTTTATCAGAACACACTACATGCCAATAGCACAGGAACGGTTTTATGGGTAAGCTGTTTTATAGGCATGTAGTTAAATTTAATGTAGATCATGTTGTTTTATTTGTCCAGTAAATAGATGAAATAGGGTGGTGGCGTATCATGATGAGAAACATTTTGAAAATGTTGAACAAACCTAAATGACAACAGAAAACAACCCTGCAGGCATTCTGGCAGGAAGCAGATATCAGGTTTGCTCACGGTTTGCCCGTCTCAGAGTTATTAACGTGTACACTAAAGCTTGCACAGCTATGTTTCTGTGACACTTTTGTCACCTACCAAAATTAAGGCTGCAGGTGCATCAAGCAAAGCAGCAGCAGAAACTCAGTCAAAACAATGTAAGCTCTATCTTTCAAAGACACATTTATTGCCCGAGGTCTCATTGAGAAATTTGCAAAACCAACGAGGGAGTGTTTTTCAGAGAAACATTCAGCAGCGGTCAAAGTGAAAATGTCTTCTGCCTCAGTGTTTAGATGCATGAAATTCTGAATGCAGCACTTAACAAAAAGTGTCCTAAAGTCTTTGTGGATTTTTGCCACAAATGTTTCTGACAAGCAAACCAGAAGACAAATTTGTCCCAGTATTATCTTTGTGTCACATGGGGCAGTATTCAGAGTGTTAGTGTGTTAGCCTTTTCTTATTTTGTAAATTTGCTCTTGCTGTACACTGTTTTTTTGTTTGTTTGTTTGTTTTTGTTTTTCTATGTTTTAAAATTTTTATTTTTGTGCAAAGCTGGGTGCTTTGATTTGTCTTATACCTGAATTTTCCCGCTGAGTGACAGCAAAGGTCCTTTTCTTTTCTATCTGCTGTACAGTGCAGCAGATACTGTACAGCAAGGATTTTTTTTATTCCTTATAACAAGTGGAAAAACAGATAAATAGTAAGGGTGAATGACCTGTTTGAATAAGTAGGCACACAAATGAAAACTTATACTAATTTCACCATTCAGTTATCATTGCCAAGAGTCTTTTGGCATGTCACATATTGAATTGATATTTATACAGTCTAAATTTTCTAAGTTTTCTGAATCTTTTTGATTGAGACTACTTATTAAACCAGACCCTCTTGATTTGTGATTTTCTGCTAAAAAAAACAACAAAAAAACAAAAACAAAAAAAACAGAACTCTGGGTGGACCGTTCCAAAATTTAAATTTTCCTCTCATTTAGTCATCCAGCTGTTGATTTGTATCTTTGCGTAGTCTCATCATGAGGCTTCATCTCCAGGGTTCCAGAATCTTTTCATCAGTTTTGAAGAAATGTACAATATTCATAATGTCCCTGCTACTATTAAAAATGTTAGCATAACAACTCGTACTCTTTATCCCCGCATTTTAAAACTGTTTTCAGTTAAACCAGATTCTAAATATGTTCAGCTAATAAATCAGCTAGTGAGCTTCTACTGCTGGCGCTGACACTCTTTGGAATGAGAAGGTTAGAAGTAAAAAGACTTTTATTTAGTTTAAAAACCTGACCAGATGATTTTCTGATTTTATCTTGAATTTGCAGAGACCCAAACGAGTCTACATATTTTTACCATTACAGAACATAAAGATCATCGTTCTCCAACTGAGACTTGTTGACCCTAAAATGCAACTTGTTGCTGCAGCTTTCGGATTTGTTATGGTGGAGTATTTTATGTTATGCGTAGCAAAATGCCATAATTTCCAGCTTGAGTTATTCTTAAAGACAAGACTACCTCTTACTTTTTTCTGTTTTTTAACCAAAGAAAATAAAACCCAGTATTTATTTTTATTTTTTTGCAAACATATGAGCACTGACCTCACAGACAAACTTCTAACAAGAAGCTGGAGAAGAGCAGCTTTTACAGAAAAATATGAAATGAACACCTTGTGAAATGATGAAAAAACATCTGTGCCAGCTGCTTGTATTCATTACCTGAGAACAGCTTTGCTTTATCTCAACTTTAATAACGCTGGTGTCTCTAAGTTGTCTGGAGCTGTCAGTCTGGCAATTTTGTTTGAATCCTCAAATAGAACAAAGGATTATTGTCTTAAGAAACTCCCAAGAGAGAAACGATACATTTATAGGACACAGCCAAAAATGCCAGTCCAACCTAATTTGATTGAGTGAGTCATCTCTAATCCAGGGATGATGTGTGCTTATGTAAAGTGATTAGTGCTGGCTTTTGAGCAATACAAGTCAATAGAAATGATACAGTATCTCAACACTGACAAAATACAACACAATATAGCTTATCAACAAAAAAAAAACAAACAAAAAAAACACAGGTGTATGCAGGGACACAGGCAACCTTTTCATAATAATCAAAGGCATTCAAGTTATCCCTGCACTTAAGAACAACTTGAAAGCAAATTACTTTGTGCAACAACTTATGAGGAAAAAATAATGCTTGTCAAACATTTTACTCATTTAAGTTGCAGTCCAATCAAATTTCTTTTGGTAGAGTACTAAGGGAAATTTAAAGCAGACTCTGTGATTTACATGTGGTCCACAGAGTCTGCACGCACAGTGTCAAATGGATTTTTCCGTCCTCCTACCATTTGCACTACTGCTTCCTGCTGCAACCCACATGCTGTGCAAATTTGACCATAACAACATATTAGACATTCCAGGTTCAGGATTTGAGAGTATTTGTGCCTGTGAGTGGGTGCATATGGATTTGAGCCTCGGTTTTCTGTAGGTACACTTCATTTAAAGCATGACAAGTAATTATTTCCACACCAGCGAAGCATGATGATGGAAAATTTCACTTCCTGTACCTCGAACAAACCACAGTTAAATATCAATACCAGTTTGAATACCGGGTATGGATGTAAAAGACAGAGCATGTAAGGCATTCATACAATGCTTGAGCTACCTTTTATTTTTTTTGGGGGGGGGGCGGGGAGAGGGGTGTCTAGACAATCTTTATCCTTAAAAAATACATTTGACTTTGCAATTTGAATATTTTCTCAGTCAGCTTTAGTCCCTAACCCCCACAAATACTATAAACTTAAAATCAAAACTATTAGGTTAAGAGACAAATACTTTTTTTTTAACCTAGCAGTAGGTTTGCTTGAACAGCCCCCCCCCTCCCTCCCTCCCCCCAGCAATAACAAGAACACTCTTTTGCAATAGACTGCCGAACTGTCCACCTATCACCCGATGACCGCTGACGATAAGCACCAGACCCCTTCAGGGGCGGCTATCCACTGGATGGGTGGATCTGAAAATTCAGCTGTGAAAATCAATAAATAAATGAAAAACAGAAGAAACCCATAAGTGGACAAATACATTTTCACAGCACAGTAGATGTGAGGCCAGTGTGCATTAGGCACCTTCACCAAGAGAATACGAGTTGGGACACAAGCAAACTGCTGCACCCAACTGAAGGTTGGGTGTTTATTACTGTGCTTGAAGTTAAAAGAAAAATGAATAAAATGTTTTAGGGTATTTGTAGCCCTATATATATATATCAGATCCCAGGAACAACATCAGACATCTCAGTCCAGAAATGTGCAGTTCTAGGCACAGCCAAGATACTGCGCAGAACCCTCAAGCTCCCAGGCCTCTGGTAGAGGACCCGAGCTCAGAGGATGAAAGAGACCACCCACAGAGGGTGTATATATATATAAATATATATAAAAAATACTGAATTACTCAACAGCAACACAAGTTTTTATCAGTCAAACAAAACAGAGCAAAATCAAACTATTAACACCCTTTGGGTTTTGTTCATGAGTCTGTTATGACAGAAGAAGAGCTGCAGCTGCCAGGCTGCTCATTGTTATGTATTTCATATCTTGTGACAACTTTCATCAAAGCACTCAAGCTCTTAATGTATTCACTTCTGAGATTGCCTCCCCTGTTATCTCAGCCCTGCTCTTCTTCCTCCGCTGGAATCTTATCCTACAATCACACACAACTGCGAATGAACTCCACACCAACAACTTTCTTCGCCTTCTAACCTCACTTTGAAGCATATTGTCAAATCATTTTAGGGTTGTTGTTATTATTTATTTATTTATTTATTTATTTATTTATTTTTATTTTAACAAGCCAGTAACAAAAAAGGACGACAGAGGAAGTCCAAAATATGATGAGGAAATCTTTCAGATATTTTAATAAGAAAAATACCTTTAAACTGTTAATTCCGTTGTATAAATCTCCAAGCTGACTGGATTTCAGTTCCCAGCGTAGATCTCTGTAGGAAACTCCCACTGAAATGATTATCTACACATGTTATAAACAATTTGCAGCAGGTGGGTGGCCAGGGGTGTGTGAAGAATTAACAGTGCTGCCATCAAAAAGGCCTGACAATAAAAGACAGTTGAGGAGAGGGACAGGAAGAAAGACAATCAAAGGTGGGCGAGGGAGAGAGAGAGAGAGGTATGAAGAATAGAGGAAAAGGTCCATCAGTATGCAACCCGGAAAACACGCACGCTCACGCATATGCAAAGACGATTGCTGAGCAGCAAGTGAATTAAAAAGTTTCAAAAGAATGTTTAGAAACAGTTTTCTTCTTGATTTGTGACAACAAGCTAGATGTTACGAGTGCAGTTTTACCAGCAAGTTTTATCTACAGCGTCGACTGTGGTGAATATGCATCTAGCAATTTCAGTAGTGAACAAAAGATTGTAAAACATATCAAATAGATCAGCATCACTACCAAACCCAATCCTCATTTTGTTTGGATTCTTTGCTGTGTTTCTTCAGCCTTACTATTTATTATTTTGAAATTCCCACAATTCCCGTGAAATATTGTTGCATCACAATTGAATATGATGCAAAATGGTGCAGAATACATCAGATAATATATGGTATGATAGGACACCATGGTATAATGTCAACAAGACTGTTATGTGTAAAATAATAACCACATTTATTACCAGAAATCTAAATCACAGTTCCTCACACTTCCTGTTTAAAGGGTTCAAAGGTGATGTCTTGATAAGGTCAAAAGGTCTGAAATAACTAGTGATGAGCAAACCTTTTAAAGCTGCAGTAGCTTATCTACATTAAACACTGCTTTTACTTAATGTATTTTCCAAGTGAGTTAATGAAATGATATTGTTTTTGAAATAAGCATGAAATATTTGATTAAAACTACTTTCTCTGCACATAAACCAGTAAAGGAATGCAGGAGTTAAACATTATTTATAAAACTGTAGTTGGGACATCAGAAAACATCATGTTGGTACCACCCCACATTGCATCTGACCCCTGTGACCTCTCACACAAGTGGTGGGAAGGGAGACCCACGTTTCCTCTTTGAGCTGTGCCTGGCCGGCCTCCATGTGATAAAGCTCAGCTACAAGACGCTCACCAGCGTGCCTCAAGTCCCTGTGGAGAGGGACGTCTGGATCCATCAGTTTAGGCTCCTGCCGCCACAACCGAACCCCAAATTAAGCGGGCCGGGATGATATGGGCAGATTACTAATCTGGATAATTCAAAGCTATTGGAACGCTATGTTCCATGTTGCTGCAAATAGAGTCTGCTTATCGAGCGAGGCGTTGGAGAGTAAAAGAAATAAAGAATACAAATTTCAGGATCATTCAAAGAGAGAACCAAAATGTCCAGAGAATGATGATAAAAAAAAGTACAAACTGACGTGATTGGATTGAAAAGCTGGATGTTATTCTTCTATTTCACGAATGAAAGTCAGAGAACTCAGGTCTGCAACAGCTGCTACATAGACAAATTGTATCCTTGACAACTCACGGCAGGTATTACCTGCAAAGGTAGGTGAGTGCAAGAATATGAAACAGTGCAATACACTTACTGGATCACTTGGGGAAATTAACTTTGGGCTCAGAGAAACCAATGGTTAAGCTGTCAAAGCAAACTTACACTCTGTAAACCAGATTCACCTGTAAAGTAGACGTGAGCAACACTGGCTGTTGCTGAAAAATTGAAATGAAAATGCACCTTCATGATTCAGAAATAATGAGCCTGGGGTTATTCTGCATAGGAATAAACACAGGCAAACAATGATGGCCAGGTATGTTTGGCCTCAACAAACGAAGGACACAGCACACCCAGGACAATTATTATGTTGAAGGAAAATGGGGAAATAGAGGAGCTCGTCAAGTTGTTTTCAACAGTACATGCAAAGTTGAGATATTTAAACAGTATAATGTATTTCACATATTTACTAATTTTATCTTTGAATGGCTTTATGGCTTTATAGTTGGAGAAACACTTGTGTCCTATTTCTAATTTGTAATGTACAAAACAATGTAAAATTCAGATTTACTTGCACTATGCTGCATAGAAAATAAGCCAGAGGGATCGGATCGATGTCAGATTTTGATTTAGACAACATATTACATCATAGAAAGGAGTTGTGAGATTTTAAAAGATGGACAGTTAGATTATGACATTGGTGGGTGGATGGCATGATAAAAAGGACAAATAAAACTTGTTAGAGGCTGTGAAAGACTTGAGACTGGGTGAATTTTCTGTTTCCGGCAAAACCATGACTGAAAGCATACGGCAAGAGCCACTTCAGCAAAGGAATATGGGTAGAAATGTCTCTTCAGATGTGTAAACCTGACAGAAAATTTCCCTGAAAGACACACAGCTGTACAACACAGTTATAGTTGCAGTGAAAGCTGATTCTATTAAATTTTGATTGCTCAAAATTAAAAAATATTAAAAAGACCCATTATTCCTCCATGCTATTTTATCAGATGTAATCCTAAAAAAAATAAGTACATACAAGCTTGTGAACATAACATGACAACATTTGAACAGGGCTGCAAATGGCTGTAAAGACTTATGCAGAGCACAGCTTTTGCACGATGAGAACAAATAGGACCTGAACAAACGTGTCAACTTTGCCAACTTTGACAAACAAGCACAAACTTTAAAGAAATATGAGAAACTTTTCATTTTCACTGGGTTAAGGAGAACTCAGACTGTCAATATAGCAACCAAAATCTTGAGCAAGAAAAACATCTAAATCAAGGTCGCCTATGTCTCGTCCTCAAGACTTACAATCCTGCATCTTTTCAATGAATCAACAGTTGTAGGATGGTAGCTCTCGGGAATTAGACTTGGGTACTTTACATGTAAATTTTTATGGAAGCTGCAAGTGTTTGATGGATTAAACTCTGACAGTAGAGGCTAAGTTTTTGTGCAATGTGCATCTATTTAAAGCTATAAATTCTAAAAAATAATGTTTCAGATTTCAGAGATGATCAAGCAAATCATATGACATTGAAGAGACATTCGGCAGAGATGTGCTCACTCCTCATCCCTGCAACTACAGAAAGGTGCCAACCCTATACAAAAGGAGTAAGGTAATCCACTGTTCATACCAGCATGATAATGCCCAACAATTTACCATGAAGCAAATACTTTTAAGTGTAATGACATTTCCACTGCATGGCATTTATATCAATGAAGCCTTGCTATCATGGGAAAATGCTGTTGCAGATTAAGTCCTTGTAAATCCTGTGTAATGGGAAATGGAAACCAGAGGCAATCAGGTAATCCAAAAAGGCGTGTGGACCTCCAGGGCACCCATAAAACTCTTGTTGCAGGACATGTGGGAGTTGAATGGAGTCAGACAGTCTTAAGAGCACTTCTTTAACTTTACAGAGGAGATTATAATGTTGTCTCTCATTGGAAAACCAGAGGTGACTCTAATCCACGCAGGAATTGTGACACTTCTACCATGCTAAAATGTGCACCTTTACAGGGAAATTCATGCATAAAATTCAAATATGCAGCCTAATAATACCCTTCGCAGAAAGGAAGAATAATGTCACCAATATTAATCAGCCACCAGCAGGGAGAGACAGAGAATGAGGAAGGATAGGGGAGTTAAAAGGGGGGAGATGGGAAACAGAAGGACAAGGTAAGCCCATATGTGCAGGCGCGATGGTCATTTCACACTCTAATTTCTATTCTCTCTGATCAAACACCACAGATCCAGGTACTCTGTCAAACATCTGTCAGGCAGCTGACAGCCTGATTATCACCATGAATTTGCATCAAACAGAAACACTGTCATTATGTTCGCCACACCACACTTAAACCTGCAGCCTATTAGGTGTTGTGAAATTAACCAGTGAGAATGATTCCCATGAGAATCCAGTGATGGCTATTGTTGCTAAAAACAATCTTTCTGTCATGATGTTTTTGTGCTGATGGGACCCAAACGCAGACAAAAACAGGCAGGAGATTTTAATGAAAGAAAATAATAATAATCTTAAAACAAAGGCTTACAAAAAGTCAAGGAAACACAGGTAGTGAAAGCAGGGACAAACACAAACCAGAATGCATAATGTTACAAGAGGATCCAGCAAGGAGTGAAGGAAGGCGAGGTAGTTCAACGCTGAATGCTGGGACAATGGACTGATGCTAATTAGGAAACAAGGTGCAGCTGGGGTGGGGGGGAGCAGAAGGCAAGCTGAGGGAGATAAAGAGATATGGCACAATGGAGCAGGGAGGAATGACCCCAACAGGGGAAAAAAGGAAATATAAATGTAACAGTAATCAAGAACAACTAAATACAAGAAATGAATCAACATATCTAACTTAAATAATAAGAAAAGATTGTCTTAAATTATACAGAAAAAGGCTGATCGAAACAAAACAAAGAATAACCAAGGCACTGTTGCTCTGACCAGCTAATCAGTGTGTGGAAAACTTCTGGCATCATCATAGGCCTTCAAGCTAGCATTGAGACAAATTGAAAAGGTAATTGGTTAAAATAAAAAAAATAATAAAATAAAATAAAATAAAAAACAGTTTTACTGCTATATCATTTTGTTAACATAGACGTGCTGTATGGATTCTGAAGGCCCTGGGCAGATTAGACTGCCCCTGGCAGCACATACAGGCTGAAATCTGATTGGATGAAACATCAATACTCCACACAGACATGTATGGGAAGTAGAATGACCAAAAGAAATGTTATATATATATATATATATATATA